>NC_060141.1:827563072-827658772 GCF_021461385.2 Schistocerca piceifrons
CAGCTCTCCATGCTACTCTATCCTGTGCAAGCTTCTTCATCTCCCAGCACCTACTGCAGCCTACATCCTTCTGAATCTGCTTAATGTATTCATCTCTTGGTCTCCCTCTACGATTTTTACCCTCCACACTGCCCTCCAATGCTAAATTGGTAATCCCTCGATGTCTCAGAACATGTCTTACCAACCGATCCCTACTTCTAGTCAAGTTGGGCCACAAGCTCCTCTTCTCCCCAATTCTATTCAATACCTCCTCATTAGTTATGTGATATATCCATCTCATCTTCAGCATTCTTCTGTAGCACCACATTTCGAAAGCTTCTATTCTCTTCTTGTCTAAACTATTTATCGTCCACGTTTCACTTCCATACATGGCTACACTCCATACAAATACTTTCAGAAACGACCTCCTGACATTTAAATCTATACTCGATGTTAACAAATTTTTCTTCTTCAGAAACACTTTCCTTGCCATTGCCAGTCTACATTGCCTCTCTACTTCGACCATCATCAGTTATTTTGCTTCCCAAATAGCAAAACTCCTTTACTACTTTAAGTGTCTCATTTCCTAATCTAATTCCCTCTGCATCACCAAACTTAATTCGACTACATTCCATTCTCCTCGTTTTGCTTTTGTTGATGTTCATCTTATACCCTCCTTTCAAGACACTGTCCATTCCATTCAACTGCTCTTCCAAGTCCTTTGCTGTCTCTGACAGAATTACAATGTCATCGGCAAACCTCAAAGTTTTTATTTCTTCTCCATGGATTTTAATACCTACTCCGAACTTTTCCTTTGTTTCCTTTATTGCTTGCTCAATATACAGATTGAATAACATCGGGGATAGGCTACAACCCTGTCTCACTCCTTTCCCAACCACTGCTTCCCTTTCATGCCCCTCAACTCGTATGACTGCCACCTGCTTTCTGTACAAATTGCAAATAGCCTTTTGCTCCCTGTATTTTACCCCTGCCACCTTCAGAATTTGAAAAAGAGTATTCCAGTCAACATTGTCAAAAGCTTTCTCTAAGTCTCCAAATGCTAGAAACGTAAGTTTGCCTTTCCTTAATCTTTCTTCTAAGATAAGTCGTAGGGTCAGTATTGCCTCACGTGTTCCAACATTTCTACGGAATCCAAACTGATCTTCCCCGAGGTCGACTTCTATCAGTTTTTCCATTCGTTTGTAAAGAATTCGCGTTAGTTTTTTTTGCAGCTGTGATTTATTAAAATGATAGTTCGGTAATTTTCACATCTGTCAACACCTGCTTTCTTTGGGATTGGAATTATTATATTCTTCTTGAAGTCTGAGGGTATTTCGCCTGTCTCATACATCTTACTCACCAGATGGTAGAGTTTTGTCAGGACTGGCTCTCCCAAGGCTGTCAGTAGTTCTAATGGAATGTTGTCTACTCCGGGGGCCTTGTTTCGACTCAGGTCTTTCAGTGCTCTGTCAAACTCTTCACGCAGTATCATATCTCCCATTTCATCTTCATCTACATTTTCTTCCATTTCCATAATATTGTCCTCAAGTACATCGCCCTTGTGTAGACCCTCTATATACTCCTTCCACCTTTCTGCTTTCCCTTCTTTGCTTAGAACTGGGTTTCCATCAAAGCTCTTGATATTCATGCAAGTGGTTCTCCTTTCTCCAAAGGTCTCTTTAATTTTCCTGTAGGCGGTATCTATCTTACCCCTAGTGAGATAAGCATCTACATCCTTACATTTGTCCTCTAGCCATGCCTGCTTAGCCATTTTGCACTTCCTGTCGATCTCATTTTTGAGACGTTTGTATTCCTTTTTGCCTGCTTCATTTACTGCATTTTTATATTTTCTCCTTTCATCAATTAAATTCAATATTTCTTCTGTTACCCAAGGGTTTCTACTTGCCCTCGTCTTTTTACCTATTTGATCCTCTGCTGCCTTTGCTATTGCATCCCTCAAAGCTACCCATTCTTCTTCTACTGTATTTCTTTCCCCCATTCCTGTCAGTTGTTCCCTTATGCTCTCCCTGAAACTCTGTACAACCTCTGGTTTAGTCAGTTTATCCAGGTCCCATCTCCTTAAATTCCCACCTTTTTGCAGTTTCTTCAGTTTTAATCTACAGCTCATAACCAATAGATTGTGGTCAGAGTCCACATCTGCCCCTGGAAATGTCTTACAATTTAAAACCTGGTTCCTAAATCTGTCTTACCATTATGTAATCTATCTGATACATTTTAGTATCTCCAGGGTTCTTCCATGTATACAACCTTCTTTCATGATTCTTGAACCAAGTGTTAGCTATGATTAAGTTATGTTCTGCGCAAAATTCTACCAGGCGCCTTCCTCTTTCATTTCTTAACCCCAATCCATATTCACCTACTGTGTTTCCTTCTCTCCCTTTTCCCACTCCCGAATTCCAGTCACCCATGACTATCAAATTTTCGTCTCCCTTCACTACCTGAATAATTTCTTTTATCTCATCATACATTTCATCAATTCCTTCGTCATCTGCGGAGCTAGTTGGCATATAAACTTGTACTACTGTAGTAGGCGTGGGCTTCGTGTCTATCTTGGCCACAATAATGCATTCACTATGCTGTTAGTAGTAGCTTACCCGTACTCCTATTTTTTTATTCATTATTAAACCTACTCCTGCATTACCCCTATTTGATTTTGTATTTATAACCCTGTATTCACCTGACCAGAAGTCTTGTTCCTCCTGCCACCGAACTTCACTAATTCCCACTATATCTAACTTTAACCTATCCATTTCCCTTTTTAAATTTTCTAACCTACCTGCCCGATTTAGGGATCTGACATTCCACGCTCAAATCCGTAGAACGCCAGTTTTCTTTCTCCTGATAACGACATCCTCTTGAGTAGTCCCCGCCTGGAGATCCGAATGGGGGGACTATTTTACCTCCGGAATATTTTACCCAAGAGGATGCCATCATCATTTAGCCATACAGTAAAGCTGCATGCCCTCGGGAAAAATTACGGCTGTAGTTTCCCCTTGCTTTCAGCCGTTCGCAGTACCACAACAGCAAGGCCATTTTGGTTAATGTTACAAGGCCAGATCAGTCAATCATCCAGACTGTTGCCCATGCAACTACTGAAAAGGCTGCTGCCCCTCTTCAGGAACCTCACGTTTGTCTGGCCTCTCAACAGATAACCCTTCGTTGTGGTTGCACCTGCGGTACGGCTATCTGTATCGTTGAGGCACGCAAGCCTCCCCACCAACGGCAAGGTCCATGGTTCATGTTGTTACATACCAGATAATTAATAGAGATGGTACTGATCTACCATGGTACAGGTTAGAACACTGCTGCAAAAAAAAAAAAAAAAAAAAAAAAAAAACACCAAATTTAACAATTACAAAATCCCAAAGCTTGGCGAAGTTTTACAGAGGCTCAAAATTTAGTGCGAACTTCAGTGCGAGATGCTGTTAATTATTTCCACAACAAAACTCTTTCTTGAAATCTGGCAGAAAACCCAGACTCTGATCATACGTAATGTACACCAGTAGCAAGGCACTATTAATACCTCCACTGCGTGGTAACAGTGATCATGTTATTGATGATAGTACTACTAAAGCAGAGTTACATTCGAGAATTCAAATCCAGAACAACTGCCAACATGAGTAACTATAAAGTAGATGTTCTCGGTGTAGTAAAGCAGCTTAAAACCCGTAAGAAAGGCAATGCTCCCGGTCAAGATTGTAAATAGTCAGGTTACTTTCAGAGTATGCTGGTACAATAGCTCCATATTTAGCAGTCTTATACAATCACTAGCTTATTGAGATATCCATACCCAAAGTCGGGAAAGTTGCACAAGTCACGCCAATACCCAAGAAAGGAAATAAGAATAATATGCTGAATATAACTAACATCGATCTGCAGTAGGATTTTGCAACATTACTGTGCTTGAACATTATGAATCACCTCAAAGAAAACAATTTGTTGACAAACAGCCAACGTGGGTTCGGAAAATACCATTCTTGTGAAACACAACTGGCTCAATATTGTCACAAAGTAATGAGTGTTATCGTCAAGGGACATCAAATTGATTCCTTATTTTTAGATGTCCAGAAGGCTTTTGACACTGTTCCTAACAAGTGACTTCTAATTAAATTGCTCGCCTATGGAGTATCATCTCAGTTGCATGACTGAATTGTGGTTTCCTGTCAGAAAGGTCACTGTTTGTAATAATTGATGGAAAGTCATGGAGTAAAATGGAAATAATAGCTGGTGTTCCCAAAGGAAGTTTTATAGACCCTCTGTTGTTCCTGACTTACATAAACGATTTAGGAGACAGTGTCAGCAGTCCTCTTGGATTATTTGCAGATGGTGCTGTGATTTACCATCACCCTCCCCCCCCCCCCCCCCCCCTCCCCCCACTCTTTGATGAGGGACCCAGCCTTTGAGGCATCTTTTTCCTTCCATGTTGCATGTCTATACTCCTATTCTTTATCCCCTCGCTTGGGGAACATGTCTGAGATATTTTTGGGAATGTTTCCTGAATTTTCAATAGACATCAGAACAGTCCTGGTTTTTCTTTCTTTCTTCCTCGTCTCCTATCCTTTCTCCACTTCAGCATTCAAGGTTCCTCTTTGTTTCTTCTTCCTCCCTGTGTGCTTCTGAAGGCCAGCCTATTCACCTACTATGTGACTGGGTAACTTGTAATTCCCATCCCTGGGTCAACAGGTGGGGTTTGCACGTACCCCTTGGTCCAGGCCAGGACCAGGGAGAGCTGACAGCGTGAGCTGTTACCTTTCCAAATTGACAGTTAGTCTCCATCAGGAGTTTGGAAGGTGTGGCCTCTGAGATGTGATCAATCAGTGTGACCTGAAATGCGAACACTCACCCAAGATGGATGAGCTCCCCCCGACTGGGGCCACCGAAGTCGCTGGCAGTCGTGGGGGATTTTCTCAATGAACCAACCACCATCTCAGTCTACATCTACTAAACATAGACAGAGTGAGGCTAAAGATTCCAAGACTCTCCCAGCTGCACATCAGTTCCAGGTGGTATCATGTACTGAAGGAGGTCAGTCCTTTGCTATGGTTAATCCTTTTATTATTCAGAAAGATGTTGATGCAATTGACATTCCTGTGAAATCCTGCTTTGCTTTTGAAGACTAATTGTGATTCCTTAAGCATAAGAACTGCTTGCAGCTTCGCTCCTTCACACCAATCTTGTTTGTGTCGAGGTCAAATTACCTCTCTCAGGATGTCACTGCAGTCCATCGGGTCATGAAAAAGGTTGATGCATCCTTAGTGTCTACACATACTCTATTTCTTGCATTTTATAGAGTAGTGCCTCCATCAAAGATCAAAGCAGACTATGAAGTCATCAAGATCCTATGTACATCCCGAGCCTGATGCACTGCTACCAATGTCAACATTATAACCACACTCAAATGTCCTGTCGAAACCCGCCCAAAGGCGAGAGGGATGTTCACGAGGACGATTGCTTGCCTCTTCCTCCCTGTTGTATCAATTGAAATGCAATTTCATCTCAGAACGTCCCGTGCATCTCAGTGAGCAGGCCATCCAGGAGACCTGGGTGAAGGAAAAAGTGCCTTATCACATCACTCGCAAGTTGTTGGGAAGTCAAAAGCTCTGTGTTTTACCATTTCGCAGTTAGATTACCGTTCTTGCTACACCTTGCTCCATGAAGGACACGGCCAGCAGATTTGTGACCTCAAATTCAGCACCATGATTGTAAAAGCACCCAGTGTCACTGTAGGATCCCCGTCTTCTTCTCCTTCAGCTGTGCAACAAGCCACCAGCAGTGAAATCACCTGCTACACAACCAACAGGCTAGAAACGACAGAAGGACTACTCCTGTGAAGACTTCTTACATCCCTCCAGCCAACAACTGAGTCTTCATCTATGAATCGTGAAGACTGTTTGCCTTTAGAATCGTGAAGACTGTTTGCCTTTATTTGATTTCTAGGAGTAGAAATTAAATAAAGGCAAACATTCTTCTCTTTCGCCAACTTGGTGATCCTCTCCACAGTGGTGTTGCGTGATACACCACAAACCATTTTTCTGCCCTGGAATGCACAGGCCAACCCGGTCAGACTGTCAGTCATTACTCTCCTCCAATGCAATGTTCAAAGTTCCTCCAATGAAACTTTTGCAGCATTAGATCCAACAAGGGGCCATTACAGCTGCTCTTTGAATCACAGAGTCCAATTGTTTTCTGTGTCCAGGAAACACAATTACATCCTCAAGACCACTTTGACCTCTCACATTTCTGTCTGGTCCAGTTCGACCTTCCCCCTGAGGACGGCATTACATCTGTTGGGGGAGTCGTGCTCCTCATCCATTCACAGTCAAACCCTCTCACTAAACACCCAGCTACAAGCTGTTGCTGTCGACATTTTCCTTCCTCACTTCATCTTGTCTCTTTGTACCATATACATGTCTCTTCATTCAGTGTCACTAGGCAGACCTCCTCCAGCTTATGGGGCAAGATACTCACCCCTTTTTGCTGCTTGGTGACTTTAACACACGCCATCCTCTTTGGGACTCTTCCACAACCTGTCCAGGAGGTGCCCTCTTGACTGACCTTCTCAATCAGTTCAACCTCATCTCACTTAACACTGGAGCACCCACATTTCTTTCAGACTCCACAAATGCCTGTTCCCATTTCGACCTCTTGTTCTGCACAGCCCAGCTTGTCCATCATCTCGAGTGGTCCATTATCTCTGACACGTACTCGAGTGACAATTTCCTGTGTGCTATCTCTTTGCTAACTCTTACCCTATCTATGTCTACACCCAATTGGCCACTTTCTAAGGCCAACTGGAGGCTTTACTTCTCCCTGGCAACCTTTGACGAACAACATTTTCCCAATTGTGATGACCAGGTAGAATACTTTCTAAATGTTATCCTTACTACTGCAGAATGTTCCATTCCTTGCACTTCACTTTTACCTTGCCATGTCCTGATCCTTTGGAGGACTAAGGTGTGCAGCAATGCAATTCGCGCACAGAGATGTGCTCTCCCTATTTTTAAACATCATCCTATGATGGCGAACTGCATTTGTTATAAACAGTTGCGTGTGCATTGTTATGCATTCTTCGGAATAGCAAAAAGCTAGCTAGATTTCATTTACTAGTTCTTTTAACAGTTCCACTCCCTCTTCCGTAGTGGGGACCAACCTCCGACATCTCTCTGGGACCATGGCCTGTTCCCAGATTCTGGCCTGACTGTGGCCTGACTGTAGTAGATCATGTCATTATGGAACCCAACCCATTGCTATCCTCAGCACCTTGGGCTTCTGCTTTGCGAAGATTTTGAACTCCACCCACTATCGCCCCCACGTTCCTTCATCAGAAACAAGCGGAGGTGGCTCGGGTGATCCCTTCTCTCGGACTTGTGAATGTTACAATGCTGCCTTTACTATGCAAGAGATAGATCATGCTTTCACTTCATCCTGATCTTCTGCCTTGGGGCCAGATGATGTTCATGTTCAGATGTTTTTTCTCTTGCAGGCAAGCACTTCCTCCTTCATACATACAATCCCATCTGGGCGGATGGCACATTCCTGGACACTGGTGTGAAGCCACTGTCTTACCCATACTTAAGCGTGTTAAGGACAAACACCTTCCTTGTAGCTAACACCCCATTTCTCTCAGACTGATGACCTCAGAAGTTAAGTCCCATAGTGCTCAGAGCCATTTGAGCCATTTCTCTCACCGGATGTGTTTCCAAAGTGAGGGAATGTATGATTCATGCCCAGCTGGTATGGCAGCTAGAGGCTTACAATTTACTAACCACTGCACAATGTTAATTTCGAGCGCACTGTTCTGCAGTTGACCATCTTGTCACTTTGTCAAACCACGTCATGAACGGTTTTCTGAGGAACTACTAGGTTGTGGCTATGTTTCTTTTATTTGGAGAAAGCCTACAACACCTGGTGGAGGACTGGTATCCTCCGTACTCGCTATGAATGGTGCTTCCAAGGCTGCCAGCCTCATTTCATTCACGATTTTTTAAGGTATGTGTGGCTTCTGCCTTTTGGGGCACCTTTATCCTGGAAAGTGGAGTGCCTCAGGGCTATGTCCAGAGCATTGCCCACTTTGCTATCCCCATTAGCCCTGTTATGGCGTGTCTCCTGCTGGGCATCTCTGGCTCCCTGTTTGTTGACAATTTTGTGATCTGTTGCAGTTCTCCACAGACTAGTCTTAAGCAGCGCCTTCAGAAATGTCTTGATCGTCTTTACTCGTGGAGTGTTGAAATGGCTTTCGCTTTTCCACTGACAAAACTTTGTATGAATTTGTGGCAGCACAGCGGGTTTCTTCCAGTGTCTTTATACCTTGGGACTGTTGTTCTTCTGTTTGCTGAAACTATGAAATTCCTGATGCTCATGCTTGATAGGAAACTTCCTTGGTCGTCCCATGTGTCGCCCGCTATACCCAGTGCCTCACTGTCCTACATGTCCTCAGCAGTACTTCCTGGGGAGCAGGTTGGACTACCTTTCTTTGGTTTGTACCAATCCGTTGTCTGTTCAAAACTAGACTCTGTGTTTTGTTTATGCTTCTTCCCATCCATCCAACTTTACACAAATACAGTCCACCATTGTGGAATCTGTTCGACCACTGGTGCCTTTTACACTAGCCTGGTTGAGAGTATCTATGCAGAAGCTGCCAAACTAGCATTGTCATACCTATGTGATGTTCTCTTTGGCAGATACACAACCGTTTGTCTGCCATGCCTGGTCACCCATCCCATGCCTCCTTCTTTGATGACTTTTATGGGCACTTCTCATTTCTCTGTTACCTCCTGGAATTTGCTTTCATCTATTGCTCCAGCAGCTTAACTTCACGCTATCTGCCACTTTCCCTTCACCACCTTGGCTTCATGTGGCAGCCTGTGTTCTTCTTGGACTTCATTTGCTTCTATTTGCTCACTCTTGAGGGAGCCACTGTGATGTTTATGTGGGTCCCTGGTCACATTGGTCTGATGAGAATGAGGCTGCTGACACTGCTGCCAAGGCTACAATTCTCCTGTATTGACTCAGTAGTTCTCCCGTTCCTTCCTATTATCTCCATGTTACCATCTGTCGGCAGGTGGTGTCACTTTGGCATCACCACTGGGCTTCCCTTCATGGGAACAAGCTCCAGGGGATTAAACATCTACTGGCTGCTTGGCCGACCTCCTCTCAGCCCTCTCGCCTCAAGGAGAGGTTCTGTTTTAGGCACTGTTGTTTTAGTCATCATAATTTGTTAAGTGATGATCCATCACCACTTTGTACTCATTGTCATCAACCTTTGACGGTTCACTATTTTCTGACTGAATGCCCTGTTTTTAACCATTATGTTCTAATGTATGTTTGGTATCTGAGTCAGAATTAGATGGCAAACACACACACACACACACACACACACACACACACACACACACACACACACACACACACAAGACTGCTGTCTCAGGCAACTGAGGCCACACTGCGAGCAGCTGTACTGGTGCATGATGGGAGTGGCAACTGGGGGGCAAGGGAGGGCAGGGAGGGTTAGGCATGGTGGGCAGTGATGTGCTGTTGGGGAGCACAGAAGGACTAGGTGGAAAGAGGGCAGGGAGCTATGTGCAGTCGGGAGGTTAGAGAGGGAGTGGAGAGGTGGGTGTGTGTGGGGCGGGGGGGGGGGGGGGGGGGGGTAACAGTAGAGGAGGAAGTAAAAAGTCAGTGCGATGGAGAAATGAGGGCTGTGTAGTGCTAGAATAGGAACAGAGAAGGAGCTGGATGGGAGAGGACGAACAAAGGTTGAGGCCAGGAGGGTTACGGGAAAGTAGCATATATTGCAGGAAAAGTTCCCACAAGCGCAATTAGAAAAACTGGTGTTGGTGAGAAGGATCCATATGGCACAGGCTGTGAAGCAGTCATTGAAATGAAGGATGTCATGTTTGGCAGTGTGCTCAGCAACAGGGTGGTCCACTTGTTTCTTGGCCACAGTTTGTCGGTGGCCGTTCATGTGGACAGACAGCTTGTTGGTTGTGATGCCCATATAGAATGCAGCACGAAGGTTGCAGCTTAGCTTGAATATCACACAACTGGTTTCGCAGGTAGCCCTGCCTTTGATGGGGTAGTTGATGTTAATGACCAGACTGGAGTAGATGGTGGTGGGAGGATGTATAGGATAGGTCTTGCATCTAATTTTATTACAGGAGTATGAGCCATGAGGTACGGGGTTGGGAGCAGGGAATGTGTAGGAATGGACGAGTATATTATGTAGGTTCAGTGGACAGCAGAATACCACTGTGGAAGGGATGGGAAGGATAGTGGACAGGACATTCCTCAAGTCAGAGCACGACAAGAGGTAGTTGAAACACTGGCGGAGAATGTAATTCAGTTGTGCCAGTGCTGGGTGCTACTGAGTTAAGAGGGGAATGCTCCTCTGTGGCTGGACAGTGGGACTTGGGAAGATGGTGGGAGACTGAAAAGATAAAGTACAAGAAATTTGTTGCTTGAGACTGCAGTTTTGTGTGTGTGTGTGTGTGTGTGTGTGTGTGTGTGTGTGTTTGTGTTTGCTGTCTAATTTTGATGAAGGCCTTACTGGCAGAAAGCTATTCTTTGTGACAGTCTTTTTGTTGTGCCTATCTGCGCCATGTGGTGAGTAGCAACTTTCCTTTTCACAATATTGTTACATTCCATCCTGGATTTTCCATTGTTTGATTTAATGATCACATAAATTATGTTCTGGGGAAAGCAAACCAAAGACTGTGATTTATTGGTGGACCACTTTGAAAGTGTAACATGTCTACCAAAGACACTGCCTACACTATGCTTGTCTGGCCTCTTCTCGAGTATTTCTCTGCAGTGTGTGATCCACCGCAGGTAGAACTAATGGAGGACATTTAAAAGTTCAAAGAAGGGCAGCTAGTTTTGTATTATCATAAAATAGGGGAGCAAGTTCCACAGGTATGATTTACGAATTGGGATGGCAGTCATTAAAACAAGGGCATTTTTCAATGCGACAGGACCTTCCCATAAAATTTCGATCACCATCTTTCTCCTCAGAGTGTGAAAATCTTTTGTTGGCTCCCTCCTACACGAGGAGATGTGATCATCATAATAAAATAAGAGAAAGATTTAAGTGTTCATTTTTCCTGCACACTGTACAAGAGTGGAATGATAAAGAGTAGCTCAAAGGTGGTTTAATGAATCCTCAGCCAAGCACTTGGTTGTGAATTGCAAAGTAATCATGTAGATGCTGATGTAGAAGTAGATGAATAAATCCTTGATGCAGCACTATGTAGGAGCACAGGGGGGTGTGTGTGTGTGTGTGTGTGTGTGTGTGTGTGTGTGTGTGTGTGAGCGCGCGCATTTACTTCAGCTTCTCAAAGGATTGGTTCCAAAAGCCAGAAAACTAAGAAGTTTTTCTTCCTTTTGTGTATGTAGGGGAAAGGGGGGGGGGGGGGGGTGGATGACACAACTCTTCACCCTGTTTGGTGAGTGGTCTGCTTTATTTCTAAATTATATATATATATATATGGTTGTCAGTGTAATAATTGAATGTTACTGTTAATTTAGCCCAAACATCCACGGTAGCACAAAAGTGTTTCCTTGCTGTACTTCCATAAAAATGGCATTTGCGCACTGAGATTATTAAGTAAACAGTTCCTTTGACAGGGTAGCACAAGAACAGAAATATGGCAACACAATATGAAATAACCAATAACATTAGCTTCCCAGTTCCATGCCTGCAGGCGTGCATTTTAAATAGATGCACATGCGTTGCTTCCCCGGCTTTCACTCATGGCACTGTTCAGAAACTCGAAAAAACCAGGGTGAGGGGGAGGCTGGTCAAGTGTTTGCCATTTTAATGTCCATAGGCTGGTCTGAGGTGTGAGGCACAACACACACTTCCATCTGTTGCCACTGGGGCCAGTTCCAGGAGATGCTGGCAGGGGGCAGCTGCCAGCTGCATCTGGAGGTCCGTGAGACATATTATGATACCGTGCGAGCGTTTAATTTTAAACATGACATTGCCAAACTGTTCTATGACTGTGCCTGGTGCCCGCACCTTTTTCCCATTCTGGTACATAGAAATGAGTACCAGATCATAAATCGGAGATCATGCTTTGTGTTCAGTGACTCTGTACTGACAGATGATGATCAATGAAAAACCATTGTCATTATTTTACTGTCAAACCAGCTTTGTCACACACAACTGGAAAGTTTATATTAATCTTTCGCCGAGTCTTATAGCCTCAGGATTTGAACAGTGCAGCCCTGACATGGGAATTGCCATTTGTTTCACAAAATAATTTAAATACGTGAGAAGAAAATGTGTTCCATTGTCAGTGACAGTAGATTTCAGCAATCCTCTAATAGAGAAGACCTTTCCCAAAGCCTGAATAGCCTTAGTTGAAGGTATCAGTAATATCTGTATTGCAAATGGAAATTTGATGAAAGAATGGATAATGATGAGCCAGTAGCTTCCAAGAAATGGTCCTGCAAAATCAGTATTTAGGTGTGTCCAGGATTCTGTTGTCTTTGCCCATGGAAAATATTGCTATGGTGGAGCTCACTGTTATTTTTCATGTAAGTGACATTTAACCAACATCATTTCAATGTTTTGCCAATATTCTTCCAGTAGCAATGCATTTGGTATGTACTGTGCCCCAGTTAATCTGATATAGCTTCTGAAGTACTTCAGATTTAAGAATCGCAAGTGTAGCCACTGAAATAAACTCTGACACCGGTAATATTTATGCACAAAATTACATAAATTCCTTTCTAACCTGCAAAATGCATTTTGACTGCGACTGGCTCTTACATGGGCAGCAATCTGTTGGGGCAGGTGGTGGGGATAAGAGAGGAGCCATGGGATGGGAGGGGAAGGAGTTGTGGGTTAGGGGGAAGATAATAGCACTGCCTGGGGGTACATGCAGGAACAGGCTAGGGCTATAGTGCTGCAAGATGCAGCATTGGGAGGTTATGCTCAGTGTGGAGGGAGAGGAGTAGAGAAGAGAAAAGGACTTCTAGGTGCATTTGCAGGATAAAACTCATGTGTGTACTGTAGTGGGAATAGTGAGGTGGAAGGCAAAGAGTAGTGAAGAATGAGGCCAGGAGAATAACTTGAATGATATATCTTGTAGCAAGAGTGCCCACCTGTGCAATTCAGAAAAGTTGGTGTTTCTCTCTCTCAGCCTTATTGCGTATTTCATTAAAAAAAATATTACCAGTACAAAAGAATGAAATTCAGATACACTTCTATGTAAATGAATGACATCCTTTACGCTCACGCATTGACGCATGCAATCATTCCCACTTCACATCTGTATCTCAGAATAACAATTTTACTCAACAAGCAGTGGCAGGAGAACACGCATACACAAAAAGGATTAATTTTTACAAGCTTTCGGAGCCATCGACATGACCACCACCCAATTATCAGTCAGGATGAATGGGCATAGGCAGAGGGTGTATACCGGCAACACACAATATCCTGTTGCAGAGCGTGCTCTACGAAATGACAGTCATGACCTTGGTGCCTGCTTCACCACACACACCACCTGGATTCTTCCCCCAGGCACCAGTTTCTCAGAACTCCACAGATTTGAATTAGCGCTATAACATATCCTTGGTTGTGTGTGTGTGTGTGTGTGTGTGTGTGTGTGTGTGTGTGTGTGTTCTCCTGCCACTGCTTGGTGAGTAGATTTTTTATCTTATCTATCCAACCATGGACCTGGACCTTGCTGTTGGTGGGGAGGCTTGCGAGCCTCAACGATATAGATAGCCGTACCCTAGGTGCAACCACAACGGGGCCAGACAAATGTGTGGTTCCTGAAGAGGGGCAGCAGCCTTTTCAGTAGTTGCAGGGGCAACAGTCTGGATGATTGACTGATCTGGCCTTGTAACATTAACCAAAACGGCCTTGCTGTTGTGGTACTGCGAACGGCTGAAAGAAAGGGGAAACTACAGCCGTAATTTTTCCCGAGGGCATGCAGCTTTACCGTATGGTTACATGATGATGGCGTCCTCTTGGCTAAAAAATTCCGGAGGTAAAATAGTCCCCCATTCAGATCTCCGGGCGGGGATTACTCAGGAGGACGTCATTACCAGGAGAAAGAAAACTGGCATCCTACGGATCGGAGCGTGGAACGTCAGATCCCTTAATCGGGAAGGTAGGTTAGAAAATTTAAAAAGGGAAATGGATAGGTTAAAGTTATATATAGTGAGAATTAGTGAAGTTCGGTGCCAGGATGAACAAGATTTCTGGTCAGGTGACTACAGGGTTATAAACACAAAATCAAATAGGGGTAATGCAGGAGTAGGTTTAATAATAAATAGGAAAATAGGAATGCGGGTAAGCTACTACAAACAGCATAGTGAACACATTATTGTGGCCAAGATAGATACGAAGCCCATGCCTACTACAGTAGTACAAGTTTATATGCCAACTAGCTCCGCAGATGACGAAGGAATTGATGAAATGTATGATGAGATAAAAGAAATTATTCAGGTAGTGAAGGGAGACGAAAATTTGATAGTCATGGGTGACTGGAATTCGGGAGTGGGAAAAGGGAGAGAAGGAAACACAGTAGGTGAATATGGATTGGGGTTAAGAAATGAAAGAGGAAGGCGCCTGGTAGAATTTTGCGCAGAACATAACTTAATCATAGCTAACACTTGGTTCAAGAATCATGAAAGAAGGTTGTATACATGGAAGAACCCTGGAGATACTAAAATGTATCAGATAGATTACATAATGGTAAGACAGATTTAGGAACCAGGTTTTAAATTGTAAGACATTTCCAGGGGCAGATGTGGACTCTGACCACAATCTATTGGTTATGAGCTGTAGATTAAAACTGAAGAAACTGCAAAAAGGTGGGAATTTAAGGAGATGGGACCTGGATAAACTGACTAAACCAGAGGTTGTACAAAGTTTCAGGGAGAGCATAAGGGAACAACTGACAGGAATGGGGGAAAGAAATACAGTAGAAGAAGAATGGGTAGCTTTGAGGGATGCAATAGCAAAGGCAGCAGAGGATCAAATAGGTAAAAAGATGAGGGCAAGCAGAAACCCTTGGGTAACAGAAGAAATATTGAATTTAATTGATGAAAGGAGAAAATATAAAAATGCAGTAAATGAAGCAGGCAAAAAGGAATACAAACGTCTCAAAAATGAGATAGACAGGAAGTGCAAAATGGCTAAGCAGGCATGGCTAGAGGACAAATGTAAGGATGTGGAGGCTTATCTCACTTGGGGGTAAGATAGATACGGCCTAAAGGAAAATTAAAGAGACCTATGGAGAAAAGAGAGCCACTTGTATGAATATCAAGAGCTCACATGGAAACCCAGTTCTAAGCAAAGAAGGGAAAGCAGAAAGGTGGAAGGAGTATATAGAGGGTCTATACAAGGGCGATGTACTTGAGGACAATATTATGGAAATGGAAGAGGATGTAGAGGAAGATGAAATGGGAGATACGATACTGCGTGTAGCGTTTGACAGAGCACTGAAAGACCTGAGTCGAAACAAGGCCCCGGGAGTAGACAACATTCCATTAGAACTACTGACGGCCGTGGGAGAGCCAGTCCTGACAAAACTCTTCCATCTGGTGAGCAAGATGAACGAGACAGGTGAAATACCCTCAGACTTCAAGAAGAATATAATAATTCCAATCCCAATGAAAGCAGGTGTTGACAGGTGTGAAAATTACCGAACTATCAGTTTAATAAATCACAGCTGCAAAATACTAACGCGAATTCTTTACAGACGAGTGGAAAAACTGATAGAAGCCGACCTCAGGGAAGATCAGCTTGGATTCTGTAGAAATGTTGGAACACATGAGGCAATACTGACCTTATGACTTATCTTAGAAGAAAGATTAAGGAAAGGCAAACCTACGTTTCTAGCATTTGGAGACTTAGAGAAAGCTTTTGACAATGTTGACTGGAATACTCTCTTTCAAATTCTAAAGGTGGCAGGGGTAAAATACAGGGAGCGAAAGGCTATTTGCAATTTGTACAGAAAGCAGATGGCAGTTATAAGAGTCAAGGGGCATGAAAGGGAAGCAGTGGTTGGGAAGGGAGTGAGACAGGGTGGAAGCGTCTCCCCGGCGTTATTCGATCTGTATATTGAGCAAGCAGTAAAGGAAACAAAAGAAAAATTTGGAGTAGGTATTAAAATCCAGGGAGAAGAAATAAAAACTTTAAGGTTCGCCGATGACATTGTAATTCTGTCAGAGACAGCAAGGGACTTGGAAGAGCAGATGAATGGAATGGACAGTGTCTTGAAAGGAGGATATAAGATGAACATCAGCAAAAGCAAAACAAAGATAATAGAATGTAGTCGAATTAAATCGGGTGATGCTGAGGGAATTAGATTAGGAAATGAGACACTTAAAGTAGTAAAGGAGTTTTGCTATTTGGGAAGCAAAATAGCTGATGATGGTCAAAGTAGAGAGGATATAAAATGTAGACTGGCAATGGCAAGGAAAGTGTTTCTGAAGAAGAGAAATTTGTTGACATCGAGTATAGATTTAAGTGTCAGGAAGTCGTTTCTGAAAGTATTTGTATGGAGTGTAGCCATGTATGGAAGTGAAACATGGACAATAAATAGTGTGGACAAGAAGAGAATAGAAGCTTTTGAAATGTGGTGCTACCGAAGGAAGTTGAAGATTAGGTGGGTAGATCACGTAACTAATGAGGAGGTATTGAATAGGTTTGGGGAGAAAAGTTTGTGGCACAACTTGACTAGAAGAAGGGATTGGTTGGTAGGACATGTCCTGAGGCATCAAGGGATCACAAATTTAGCATTGGGGGGCAGTCTGGAGGGTAAAAATCGTAGAGGGAGACCAATAGATGAATACACTAAGCAGATTCAGAAGGATGTAGGTTGCAGTAGGTACTGGGAGATGAAGGAGCTTGCACAGGATAGATTAGCATGGAGAGCTGCATCAAACCAGTCTCAGGACTGAAGACCACAACAACAACAACATCTGTTTACATTATATATTGTCAATAATTGATTAATTTCATCTGAATAAAAATTGCAGTACCCTGATGCATCTGGCATATTCATAAAATAGAGAAGCACAGGAGTGTGTCAGTAGTTCGCTCTCAACATTTAACCTAAATGAAAAATATAAAATTTATGGTGTGCATCATTTATGTTTTTATGTGATGGAAACATCTGCATGGAGGACTGCAAAAAGAAAACGAAAAAAGAGAGAGAGAGAGGGAGAAAAAATAACATTTAAGGCATTCTCATCCTAAATGGTTACTATGTCAGGGTCAGGCATACAAACAAACCAGGGGGACAGGTATGGGAATGAGGGTAATGCTGTCCTATGCTGACCTTGTCATGGGCCACATGGAAGAGGTATTACTCAACTCGACATGTAGCAGTTGCACTCCCTGAGTTGCTACATACTTTTTGTTGACATCTTTGTGATCTGTGGAGAGCTGCATTGTACCTGTATTTGGGCTGTAGACAACAGCGACAATAGTGAGAGCTGCGTGACCACAAAACATGGCTGATCAACCACCCTTCTGAATCAATGGGACTGAATGCCCATTGGTATCTGGGTACATTTACACTCTTTTGCAGTGATCCTCAGGCATCAGACAAATCTTGCACTTGTTGGTGAACAATATTGATCAGGGTCCCATTCCAGGTGTTTCCTTGTCCACACACACACACACACACACACACACACACACACACACACAAGTTGTCTGCAAAAAACCAGCTTACTGTTCTGTTGCATTCTCCTCATGATAGGTACAGATCACAATTTGCAGGTAGCAGTTTGTCAGCCCACATCGTATGTCTGCGGGGTAACCAGTGAAGGACAGATTTTCCGTATTGTGTGTTTCATTCTGTATTGTGTGTTTCATTGCAGTGGTCTAAGGAAGTGACATCACGTAAGTGTACAGCAATTTAGTAAGCAATTTCACTTGCCAAAAACCCTTGCCATAAAGTAAGTGTGTACACACGTTCTGAGCTGAAATGACACAGACTGAATAGTGCACCAGAGCCAAATTGTCCTGTCACATTTGGAGACTCTGTGCAGTATGGCTGTATATAGCAATTTCCTGTGTTCGAAAGAGAATTGAGAGAGAGGTTTCATATCAAAAGAACACAACTGTGCAAGTTGCAAAATTGGTTCTGAACTTTTTGTGAGCAGTTCACTGTGCAAAATGGAGCAGCTACTAGTTCACCCCCACAAAACTTCAAGAAGTCCGCCATCAGCTGAATATCAGTCTCTCTGTAAAAGCACCAAGTTGTTGAGAACAAGGAGTAAAAGAAAGAAATGTGTTTTGTTCTCAATTGTTTCTATTGTAGAAATAACTGAGAATTAATTACGAATTTGGCACGTGACCTGTTTGACTATCATGATTGCATAACGATAAGGCTCTGTACTTATGTTTGGGTAGAGCCATCCAGATTTAGGTTGCCTCTAGTTTTACAAAATTTTTAAGGAAAATGTTGGGCTGATTCATGTACAAAGTACAGATGGTTGTCCAGTGCCAGGCTGTTCTCCGTGCCTTGTGTCATCATCATCAACAACATATTAAGATGTAGCCTTCTCTCCCTCAAGTCACGCACCTTTTTCTTCACTCTTTCATTTCATTCCTAAAGGAGTGTGTAGGATGTCGGAGAAATTTTAGATGCTTCACTTACTAGTTTTGTTATACTACAATGTCCATATACTATTTCCAAAGCTAAGTAAACATGAAATCATACTTCAGACTTATTGTTCACTTGTGCCTTTTTCCACAGTGTCTGCAACTTTTGCACCACTTATTTCCGTTTAAGAAGAAATCAAGTATATAAACAAATGTGTGCTGCCACTTGTTAAATATCTCGTAAGATTGAAACGGTGTGTGGCTAGGGTGCCCTGTCGGGTAGACCGTTCACCTGTTGCAAGTCTCTCGAGTTGACGTCACTGTGGTGACTTGTGTGTCAATGGGGTGAAATGATGATAAGGACAACACAACAGCCAGTCCCTCAGCGGAGAAAATCTCCGACCCAGCAGGGAATCGAACCCGGGCCATTAGGTATGACATTCCGTCGCACTGACCACTCAGCTATCAGGGGCGGACAGTATCTCATAAAAAATATATCACAACCGATTTTTAAACAGAAGTAACCTGAAATTATTTACTATCTGTGTAAGTTTTGTGTTGCTTGCAGATCGCATCATCAAACTGCATTTCAGCGTGATGAGTGACTAGAATAACTAGATAAGGGTTTTAGCTCTAATCCTTGTAAGAGCATTGTCCAGTCATGCTTCCTGCTTTGTGCAAAGGTCTGCCAACATGAAATCTAAGAAACAGAGGTGAATAAATGCTTAAAGACTTTGTACAGTTAGAACAGAGATGACAGCAGAAGCTCACCTCATTTCATACAAAATCCGTGTGTCTGTTGATAGTCAAATGAAACAGTATACTTAGTTAACTTTTTGGAGACCAGCCACTGAGAAGAATATCGAGCCTAGGAAACCGACATTTGTGCTGTTATCTAAAGCATTATAGGCACATATGTAACTGATGTATCTTCAAGTGTGATACATGCTAAAGAGAAGACCAAACCTCAAGATGTATTTTTCATATATACTTCAGTTCTTTGATAGTGAAAAGTATGAGGTGAGTATTGAGCGATTTCTTCCCCTTGAGCTTTCAAAATGTCTTGTTCACTCATCGTACATGAAGTATTTGTGGCAGAATTACAGCAGACTATGAAACATAATGATTTCAATCACAAAATTACATTAATGCGATCGTATTGGCTCAGCATTCACGTCACATCTGTTATGTTCACTAATTTTTCTTTCAAGTAATTCTAGAAATTGACAATAGAAGACAGCACCAGTCAAGGGACAGGTAGTGAGACATCTGTACATTGTTCTTATATGCATAATTCAGTTTTTTGAGCAATAGATGGCTAACGCATCAAAAAACTAGTGGTTCAACTTATATTCTGGTGCAGTCTTTGTAACACAAAGTTGTGGCACGAGCTTGCTTGGGCTTCATCTACAAAGTGTTAAGCCTCAGTGACTGCTGTAGCATTGCAGAACTGTTCCATCCCGTGTTTTACTCAGTCACATGTTTTACTGAGCAAGGCTGCTCTATTTCTCAAAGTTAGTCTTTTTTTGTCCACTATTATCACTTAATTGATTTGATGAAATACAAGTATATTGGTAGATAAGGTAATTTCACCTGGTTGTAATGGATAAATCAAACCATGAAAAGTCAGGTTGGAATATCGACAATTACAGAAGGGATAGATTGCTACTCACTGTAAAGATGACACATTGGATTGAAGACACTCAAAATGAAAAACTGTGTAGTAGTCTTTCATTGTACCTGTCTGCTTGTCGATGTGTCATCTTTACAGTGGTTAGCACTCTTCTATTCTTTCCACAATTGTTGTAATGGATATGTTTCATGTGGGTTAATTTGCATGCTTTTGATAACTGTTCTGATCAGTGCATTAGCATAATTGTTCTTATTTATGTACACAATATGTTTTCAATATTTTCTGTAACAAAAGTTATAATAGTGCAGTAAGCCACAATTCCACTTGATGCACGTGTTTGTTTAATTGCTCATCTTCATTGTTTGCCGAGTGTTTTAGCAGCTTACCCTTATAAAGATAGAAATAAGGGGTGCTCTTTTTTTATGTTTTAGATGACGAACAGCCAATCCCTCCACCACTTACACCAGCAACTCTTAAAACAATGCGACCTCCACCCCAGAAACTTCTCTTCTCTGCTACACTTTCCCAGGATCCTGAGAAGTTGCAGTTGCTGGGATTGTTCCAACCTAAGTTGTTTACATCAGTAGTTTCACAGGAAAAAGGTAAATTTTACATTATCAGCCATCCAAAACTTTTATAATGACAACCACTTTGTAATGAACCCACACGTAACAAATATTTCCGTGAAGCTCAGTAGAAATGCCCTAAGATCAGTGTTTCTGAGATTTATATTTACTAAGAGCTACTTAAGGAAGAACTATCTTTAAATGAACAAATATGAGCCAATTTGCAGTTCAGATTCATTTTTGGTTGTTGCAAATGCTAATGTAAATGACATTCAACTGTACACAGAAGTGTACTTCAAACATATCACAATCTCGACCTGTGTGCCCCACGTCAAAGGGGCCCACATAGCACAGAGGCTCACTCTGGTTTGGCACACAGTCAATGGGTCAGTGGCAAAACAGTTTCTTGTCTTTAATTTGCCGATTGAGGAGCAAAGGATTCGTACGTGTGAAGAGAACTGGAATCTCGGAAAGTGTGCCACGAGAGTATTCAGACAAGCGAAATTGGCTCGTGCCTGGAAACATGCCTGGCTCGTCTGATCTGATCCGATACGGGAGAGCATTGTGACCAGGGGTGTGACACGGCGTTGTCACTTCCAGCTGGTGACAAACTGCACAGCCCGTTCACCTACTACATTGAGGAAGCCCGTGTCGACACTGTCCTTCGATGTCCACCAGGGCAGCTGTCGACGCTCAGTGCTGTTGCGACACACTACGGAACCTCTGAAGGGCTATTAAAAGCGAGAGACCAGTCAGATTGTGACAAGGTGTGATTTTGCTTCATAGTAACGTGTGGCCAGACACTGCCTGTCACACACAGAATGCTCTGCATTGTTTTCATGTGAGGTGTGGGATTGTCCATCTTACAGTTCGCATCTGTTGTCTAATGATTTCAGTTCGCCTGTACCTGAAGGATCAGCTCTTTGTCTGTGATCGAGTGGTGCGTGTTGCTGTGGAAGAGTGGTTCCAATGCCAGCATTCGTCCTTCTCGGAAAGTAGAGACAAATTAGTGCCGTGTCGGAACAGTCACCTCGGCAGAGGGGGTGATTGTGTGTGGACTCTGTCAGAGCCTCATTGCTGTGCTTCTCGATTGCTGTAGTGTTCATTTCATGATGAAGTATCCGTAATATCTCAAATGTGTCACTAAATTTTATGTGAATCACACAACTAAATGACAGTATTTCACGTTTGATTCTTTGATCAATATTTTCTAACTCCATTCTAATGAGCTCGGTAGAAAGAGATGTATCGGCACACAAAACACTCGGATTATTGTCGGTACGTCGAAGCTAGCACATGTACGTGTTTGGGATCAAACTTGCGAATTTCTTAGTAGAATGTAGTTTGTAATTAGAAAACCTTCCGGAATGTCCAATCTTTTGGTTAAAAAGTCTAAATACAAGAAGGGAGATTCTAATATAGATGACAAAATGGTTTTAATATGATATTTTAAATAGCGATTTCCGACAAAATTTGTAAAATGGCATGTGGAGTAGCTCACATTATGTGATCTCGCAGGTGTTGCCTTGAAATGCAAGTGTGCAAACTCATCACATCCTTTTTATTGTATCTGCTGTAGACTGGATAATCATCATCAGCCAGTTCAATCACTTAATGATGTGGCCTCTTTGAATCAGCGTGTAACAAAGCATCCCAGTAAGATCTTCCAATTCTTCCGATCCTGAGCTTCCCGTTGCCAGTTGAATCCCACTGTCTTCTTTATATCTTTGCCCCACCTGTCTGGTGGTCTTCTTTTAGGTCTCTTTTGGTAAACTGGGCTCCAGCCAAGGACTTGTTTAGACCATCTACCATCTTTTGTTCGAGCAACGCGACCAGCCCACTGCCATTTCAATGTATTCACTCTTTCCATTATGTGGATTTCTTAGTACAATGTAGTTTGTAATGAGAATACCTTCCAGAACGTCCAATCTTTTGGTGAAAAAGTCTAAATACAGGAAGGGAGATTCTAATGCAGATGGAAAAATGGTTGTAATACAATATTTTAAGTAGCAATTTCCGACAACATTTGTTCGTCTTATTTCAACTGCTCTCCTCCTGTCTTTTTTCGTTTAACCCAACATTGATCTTTCCATTCCTCTTTGGGCTACTGCTAGCTTCCTAACAATGAACTCGTTTGATGTCCATGTTTTGCAGCCGTAAGATATTACTGGCAATGTACATTGGTCAAAAATAGATTTCTTCAGCTCAACTGACATCTTAGGTTTCAAAATTGAATAGTGCCTCCCATAAGTTTGCCTGCCCAATTTAATTCATTGTAATATTTCTGGTTTTAAATCTCCTTTCATGTTTATCAGTTGACCCAGATAGATATATTCTGCGACTCTTTGGAGTTGTGTACTTCCAACTTATATATTTCCCTCAGGTGTCCATTCATTGATCATTATCTTGGTTTTATCAGTGTTCATTTTTAGTTCAACTTCAGAGCACACTAATGCAAATTCGTTAACTAATACTTGAAGTTGTTCTATGTCATTTGCAAATAGGACAATATCATCTGCAAACCTCAAGTTGTCCAGTCTTTTCTCGAGAACTTGAGTTTCCCAATTCACTTTAGACATGGCTTTTTTTTTAAGACTGCTGAAAATAGTTTGAGAGATACAGAATCACCTTGCTTTACACCATTTCCAATGGGAAATTCATTAGTATCTTCGGCAACGCTCACAAACGCTGTGGAGGTTTTGTAAATGTTATGTAGGATTTTGATATAGCGCTGTTCTACTCCTTGTTCTTTTAGAGCCGCAAACATAGCTGGGTGACTGATTGAATCAAAGGCCTTTTCAAAGTCTATAAAAGCAAGGCAAAGGGGTAGATGGTACTCAATTGTTCTACTAATTATTTCCCGTAGTGTGAATATATGGTCAAATGTGCTAAATCCTGATCAGAAACCGGCTTGCTCAATGGGTTGAGTCTGGTCGAGTTTAGTGCTCAATCTGATAGTCAAGATCCAGTGAAAACTTTGTACACCTTTATCCCAGTCTCTTGGTAGTGTACCACAGTGCAAACAACCTGAAAATATCTTAGCTAAATGCTTTGTGAATTCCTCATACATCAGATTTAGATCATCGACTGGAGCAGTCCCTTATTTCATATTGTCTATTGCATGTTTGACTTCTGATGGGAGTATTTCTGTAATTTGGGAAACAGAAGCAACCAATTTGTCTAGGATCAAGATATCATAATTGATTTTACTGTATAGGTTAGTATAGAAATTTCCAGTATATTCCAGTATTTTTCCTTGTCTATAATTCAGCCTTGATCTGTATCTAATGCTATTAGCTGATTCCTTCCAATCATAAGCATTCGCTTGGCTTTCTTTAAACTAGATTTATTCTCAAGACTGGCTTTTAGCATGTCTTCTTCATACTTCTTGATGTCGTCTTTCATGCTCTTTCTCAAAGCTTTGCACAGCTGTGCATATTCTGTCTTATCTTTGTGTGTATCAACTTCATTCTTCTTCTCTTGTCCATCAAACCTGTTGTTTTATTTTTTAGTTTCTTGGGTTGGTTTTGAGATTTACATGGGCTTCCCACTTCTTCAGCTGTTTTGATTAGCACCTTTGATACTTGTTCTGCTTCACAATTTTTTTTTAATTTCTCTGGATTCTTTCTTGCAATTCCTCTTTCCATTCTTCATGAAATTTGACATTTAAAATTTTACTTTTTTGTTTAATTAGTTTTAATCTTCCATATTTTATATTAAATTCAAATCTTGCTCTTACCAGTCGATGATCACTGCTTGTCTTGAACCTGTTTAACACAGTGACATCTTTAATGTTTTGAGGCCTATTGGTGAGAAAGAAGTCTCTCTTGTTTTTTACTTCAAAGTTAGAACTCCTCCAAGTTCATTTGCGACTTGGGTGCAGTGCCTCTTGAAAAACGTATTCGTAATAAGTGTTTTCATGCATTTTCCAAACTGTACCAATCTCTCACCCCTATCATTTCTTTTGTCTATTCCATATTTGCTAACAACTGAATCACCTTCTTTGTATGTTCCAACTTTGTCATTCAATTCTCCAGTTATGTACCAATCTCTCACCCCTATTATTTCTTTTGTCTATTCCATATTTGCTAACAACTGAATCACCTTCTTTGTATGTTCCAACGTTGTCATTCAATTCTCCAGTTATGAATTTACAAAAACAATCTCTGCCTTTCTCATAGGTTCCCTTCAGACATTCGTAGAAAGATTCTACCTCTTCATCTGAGCGAGTAGACGTAGGTGTATATGCTTGAACTATTTGGATCTTATACCTGTCTGATATTTTTGGGACGAAGCATCCAATTCTGCTTGAAATTCCTTCTAAAACTGCTATCTTGTCGACAATGGTTCTGTTTACTAAAACTCCAACTCCATTTAATTTTCCATTTGGTTCTCCACAGTAATATAAGAGATTCCCTGAATTCAAGCAAAGGCAGTTTTTGCCTTTACTGCGCACTTCACTTAAACCAATGATACCAGTTAATTTTCTCTAGCTCCTCTTCTATTTCCGTTAATCTGTCATCTCCCACTAGCGTACGACAATTGTACGTACGTATTTGAAGGCAATGCTTCTCTTGTTTTATAGACTGAGGATTTTGTTACACTAAAGCAGCTCCCAACCAGAGATCTGAACGTGGGGCTATTTTAACTCCGGAACATTTTACCTTACTGTCACACATTATGACTCAAAGGTGAGAAGCATAACCACCATGCTTGCTTCAGAACGGATTGGCAATATAACTTTCCAAGCCGCCCCTAACATGGGGTACAGATGCCTTTGTCAGGCCGCTCCTCTGGAGAACAGACGCTGCCTATGCATGAGAAGTATAGGTTGGAAAATTAAAGACACCTAGCCCTCAAAACCTACTAGTGTAGGGTTGGAAAAGAACAAGAGTTGGCTGAGGATGCCCAGATTGGAAAGATAATAGTGAGGAGCCTGGCATAAGTAAGTGGAAGCAATGCCAGGACTCAGCTTGGGTCCCTGGGGAATTTATTGTGTTATGGTGACATAAATATAGTGCTTGCTTTTAGTGAACAGCTGCACCTGTTAGAAAACTTCATTGTAATGCAAAGAAGCAAGAAGTTTTCTCCTCTTTCTATTCTTTTACTGCAGACACTATGAAGTAAAATCCCTCTTTCAGGATCTACAGGGCAAGTATTAGATCATCATCATCTAGAACAGTTTTCAGCCCCGGACTGCATCTGTTTGGAAAATGACCCTTGCCATCAAGTCTGTTTTCCCATCATCTTTCTGTGTTCACTCTGGTCCAGTCCTCACCTCCTTTTTCAACACTCTCCTCCACACGTTTCAGTCATTTATTCCTCAGTCTTCCTCTTGATCTTTTCCTTCGCACCTCCATTTCTTGTGTCTTCTTGGTGATCCCATTGTTTTCTATTCTCTTTAAGTGCCCATACCATCTTAACCATGATGTTTCTATCCTGCTCTGCAAGAGACCCTCTTTCACTGTTTCCTTTACACTTTCATTCCTCATCGTACCTTTCCTCGTTACTCCTATCCCACTTCTGAGGAACTTGTTGCCACATGCCTGTAATCTGCTTACATCTCTTCCCTTCATGACCCATGTTTCAAGTGCATAGGTCAGTACTGGAATATACAGTACCACTGTGCTTTTTTGTGGGTCATATTTGTTCCAAACCAGGTGCCGAACACTTCACAGGAATCTTCTGTCTGTCTGTCATGTTCACTGATGTCTTTGTCATTTCTTTCATTTTCCTCTGTCACACTTCCCAAGTACCTAACACTTCCGTCTTTTTCAATTGTTCACCTCCAATACTTGTTCCAGCAGTCGGTCTATCTTTATCTCTAGTTGTAACCAGTATCTTGCGTATGTTGATATTAAATTTCATTCCATACTGTCTCACAGTTTCTTCCTAAGCATTCAGCTGTTCCAGAATCTCCTCCCCCCTGTTCCCCCAGATCATCAAATCTTCTGCAAACACCATTGCTTTCACGCTGTCTTCCCCAGTTATTTTCTGACACCTTATTCATTATTTCATCCAAGGTCACAATGCAGACACCTCTTGTTTGCTGGAACCAATCCGTCCTTTCACTTCCCACTTTCACACAACTCAGATTTCCGCACTACATTGCAATAAAGTTTCCACAATGATGTCGCAGCTGACGCACTGCGAACATCATATTTAACTCACCGTAATATTATGAAGAGGGAAAAATCCTGAAAATGGGAACTCTTTCCCTAAATATAATTTATGCAAGGAATAAAAAACGAAAATCATGACTGGCAGAAAAGCAGGTATTTTGGGCTACACGCCTAAAAATATGAGTTACTTGAAATGGGAACTTACTTGTGTTACTTACAATGGGAATTTACTTGTGTTAAATGAAATGGTAAATGAAGACATTCCAATAGGTGGAAGGTGATAGTAAGATATCTTATTAAAGAATGGAAAATCCAGGATGAAATGTAACAATATTATGAAAAGGATGGTTGCTACTCACCATATAGCAGAGATGCTGAGTTGCAGATATGCACAACAAAAAGACTCTCACAGAATGAGCTACAAGACCTTTGTCGAAGAAAGACAACACACACACAAACTCAACTCATTCACACATGACCATAGTCTTTGGCAGCTGAAGCCCGGTCTTTTTGTTGTGCCCTTCTGCAACTTGCTATATGGTGAACAGCAACTATCCTTTTCATTATATTGTTACATATATTGTTATACTTGAAAATTGTGTGCATCAGGTATCAGGCTAGTTTGGTTAATAGGATCATAAATTTCAATGTAGAAAATAAGCTGTGTGATATTGAAAGGACAATAATTTTCCATACAGGGATATAAGTTTGGCAGCATTTTTAGTATAGATAAAACAATGTAGATGTAGTAGGAAAGTTGTAGTTGAATTTAAATAATTTAGGAGTAAAGGAGACCACTCGTCAAATAGCAGAAGTGTTGAGCTGTCGACAGGCACGCTCAAAAATAAAATAAAACTTAGTTGTGTGTTGAGTTAGAGCACAAATATACAAACCAGACTAGTGCCCCCCTCCACACACACACACACACACACACACACACACACACACACACTACGAGGGTCATTCAATAAGTAATGCCCCACATTTACACACACTTCTACGAGGGTCATTCAATAAGTAATGCCCGGCCTCTCTCTTTTTTTTTTTTTTTTTTTTTTTTTTTTTTAATGCTATTAATATACGTAGACAAACATACTTGTTGGTGCTTCGCGTTTGATGTTGGTTCTGTGTGCCGGTGAAGTTTTGAACTATTCTGACAGATGGCAGAGCCGTAGTGCAGTTTCAAAATGGCGTCTACAAACTACTCGTGTTACAAGCAGCATGATGTTATTGAATTCTTGCATGCAGAAAAAGAAACTATGATGAACATCCATAAACATTTTTGTGCAGTGTATGGTGATGCTGCAGTTGGGCAATGGGTAAAGAAAGTTACAGCCTCATGAAATGCAGAAACAGAGCTCGATGGTCAGCCACACTCTGGATGTCCTGTCACAACAGCCACTGCTCCAGACATGCTGAATCATGCGCATGCCACTATTTGTGCCGACCAGTGCATCACAACTCTACAATTGTCTCTATAGTTGCTGGTCAGCATTGGAAGTGCATCTGCTATGATTGAGATGCTTGGATATTCAAGGTGGTGCTCACAGTGGGTGCCACGAATGCTCACAGCAGACCACAAGATTCGAAGGAGGGCCATTTCACCTGAATTGTTGGAGCATTTTGAGACCGATGGAGAGCCCTTTCTGAGACAGATTGTTATGGGGGACGAAAGCTGGGTACACTACATTGCACTGGAAACAAAAAAGGCAGTCCATGGAGTGGCATCACCCTCATTCACCACAAAAGAAGAAAATTAAGACAACCGCATCAGTTGGAAAAGTCATGGTGACAGTCTTCTGGAATTATTATGGCATCATTCTCGTGGATATAATGCTGAGAGGATCACCACAATTCAGACATGTACATGAAGACTCTGAATAAACTCAAGATCCGTTTCTGACGTGTATGATTGGGCAAGAATCCAGCAGAAATCTTGCGCCAACACAATAATGTACACCCACGCACAAGTCTGACAACCCAACAACAATAATTCATGTATCATGTCTGTGACACTATCTCCCCTATTTCGCGGTAATACAAAACGAGCTGCCCTTCTTTTTATTTTTTCGATGTCATCCGTCAGTCTCACCTGCTGCGGATCCTACACCGCACAACAATACTCCAGAATAGGGCAGACAAGCGTGGTGTGAGCAGTCTCTTTAGTAGACCTGTTGCACCTTCTAAGTGTGACTTATTGCGTAATTTAAATTTAGCTTATTTCTTTTAGTACTCATGTTAATAACTTCACACTTTTCTTTATTCTGGGTCAATTGCCACTTTTCGCACCATACAGATATCTTATTTAAGTAGTTTTGATCATCTGATGACTTTACAAGATGGTAAATGACAGCATCATCTGCAAACAATCTAAGACGGTTGCTCAGATTGTCTCCTATGTTGTTAATATAGATCAGGAACAATAGAGGGCATATAACACTTCCATGGGGAATGCCGGATATTACTTCTGTTTTACTCGATGACTTTCCGTCTATTACTACGAACTGTGACCTTTCTGACAGGAAATCACGAATCCAGTCGCACAACTGAGGCGATACTCTGTAGGCACGCTGTGTGGTTAGAAGACGCTTGTGAGGAATGGTGTCGAAAGCCTTCTGGAAATCTAGAAATATGAAATCAATTTGACATCCCCTGTCGATAGCACTTATTACTTCATGAGTATAAAGAGCTAGTTGTGTTTCACAAGAACGATATTTTCTGAATCCGTGCTGACTGTTTGTCAATAAATCGTTTTCTTCGAGGTACTTCATAATGTTCAAATACAGTATATGTTCCAAAATCCTACTGCAAATCAACGTTAGTGATATAGGCCTGTAATTCAGCGGATTACTCCTGCTTCCCTTTTTTGGTATTGCTGTGACTTGAGCAATTTTCGTCTTTAGGAAGGATCTTTCTGTGAGCAAGTGGTTGTATATAATTGCTAAATATGGAGCTATTTTATCAGCATACTCTGAGAGGAACCTGACTGGTATACAGTCTGGACCGGAGGCCTTGGGTTTATTAAGTGATTTAAGCTGCTTTGTTACACCGAGGATATCTACTTCTATGTTGCTCATCTTGGCACTTGTTCTTGATTGGAATTCAGGAATATTTGCTTCGTCTTCTTTGGTGAAGGAGTTTCGGAAAACCGTGTTTAATAACTCTGCCTTAGTGGCACTGTCATCAGTGACTTCACCATTGTTATCCCGCAGTGAAGGTATTGATTGTGTTGTGCCACTGGTGTGCTTTATGTATGACCAGAATCTCTTTGGGTTTTCTGCCAGATTTCAAGAGAGAATTTTGTTGTGGAAATTATTAAAAGCATCTCGCATTGAAATAAACACTATATTTTGAACTTCTGTAAAACTTTGCAAATCTTGAGGATTTTGCATTCTTTTAAATTTGGCATGCTTTTTTTGTTGCTTCTACAACAACAATCTGACCCGTTTTGTGTACCATGGGGGACCAGTACCATCACTTATTAATTTATGTGGTATATATCTCTCAATTGCTGTCGATACTATCTCTTTGAAAACATTCCACAACTTTTCTACACATACATGATCAGATCGGAATGATTTTTTTAAATAGATATACTTTGCTTTTCTTTTTGATGGTGAAAGGTGTTAGGGTATTCAGCCTAGCAGCATCTGTCTTGTGGTCGCTAATCCTTGTATTTGTCACAATACTCACTATTTGTCCAGGATTATTTGTTGCTAAAAGATCAAGTATGCTTTCGCAACCATTTACTCTTTGAGTGGGCTCATGAACTAATTGTTCAAAATAATTTTCTGAGAAAGCATTCAGTACAATTTCGGATAACGTTTTATACCTGCTGCCGGCTTTAAACATATAATTTTTCCAGCATATCGAGGGTAGATTGACGTCACCACCAACTATAATTGTATGAGCAGGGTTCTTATTTGAAATGAGACTCAAGTTTTCTTTCAACTGTTCAGTAAATATATCTTCTGAGTCGGAGGTCGGTAAAACGATCCAATTAATAGTTTAGTCCGATTGTCAGGTATAATCTCTACCCATACTATTTCACATGAACTATCTTCTTCAATTTCGCTACAACTTAAACTACCTCTGCCAGCAACAAATACTCCACCACCAACTGTATTTAATCTATCCTTTCTGAACACTGATCGTTTGAAAAAATTTTGGCTGAACTTGTTTCCGGCTTTAGCCAGCTCTCTGTATGTACAACTATTTGAAATTCAGTGCTTTCTATTAGGACTTGGAGCTCTGGTTCTTTCCCAACACAGCTATGACAATTTACAACTACAATACCAATCGTTTCTACAACTACCTTACTGAGTTTTACCTGCCCGCTTTTAGACAGACACCCCTTCTGTGGTTCCCTGAGACCCTCTAACCTAAAAGACTGCCCAGTCCCTTCCACACAGCCCTCGCTACCCGTGTGCAGTGGACTTGACCTATTAAGCGGAACCCGGAAACCCACCACCCGATGGCGCAAGTCAAGGAATCTGCAGCCTACACGGTCACAGAACCGCCTGAGCCTCTGATTCAGACCCTCCACTCGACTCTGCACCAAAGGACCACAGTCGGTTCTATCGACGATGCTGCAGATGGTGAGCTCCGCCTTAATCGTGGAAGCAAGACTGGCAGTCTTTACCATTTCCACTAGCCCCTCAAAACCAGACAGAATTTGATCCGATCCAAAGCGACACACGTCATTGGTACAGACATGAACCACCACCTGCAGTTGGCTGCACCCTGTACTCTTAATGGCATCCGGAAGCACTCTTTCCACATCCGGAATGACTCCCCCTGGTATGCACACAGAGTGCACACTGGCTTCCTTCCCCTCCTTAGCAGCCATGTTCCTTAAGGGGCCCCATTATGCACCTAACGTTGGAGCTCCCAACTACCAGCAAACCGACCCTCTGTGAATGCCCAGACCTTGCGGGCCGAGAAGCTTCGTCTGGAATAGGGTGGACAACTGCATCCAGCTCAGAGACATCGTCAGCTGCATATAATGCCCGAAACCTGTTCGTCAAACGAACCAGGGAGGCCCTGCGATTGGCCCCTCGGAAAGCCCTAAGATCAGCCCCTCGGAAAGTTTTTCACTGCCTGCCATACTTTGGAATGATCTGCCACTCGACCACGGGTGAGTGGTCAACCTCGGTGCAGGCAGTACCCGGGGCGGTCACAGCAGTGGACCATTTGGAGGACACATGGGACGTGCTCGACGTCCCTCGCATCCCCATATCCGATCCCCCACAGTGACGCCACTTGGCAGCAGCCTCAAGCTGAGTGACGGAAGCCAACGTAGCCTGGAGCTGTGAGCGAAGGGTCACCAACTCAGCTCACATCTGTATACAACAATCACAGTTCCTATCCATTACTGCAGTCGCTCCTGTTTGAAGCTCGTAGAAATGTGCAACATACAAACAGTGTACTCGCCTTATTAGCAGCGGGAAATCGAAGTGCTCTCTCACTGACTGTCTAACCGACACAGCTGTTCTAACCAAACAGACAAAAGCCTGTCGATAGCAACGGCGGTACTGTACACTACGCTGTTATTGAAATTAAAGCTTGTGCCTAGTAAGCACTTGAACATGAAAGAAATTACTAAAATAAACTAGTAACTACACAGATAATTGAAAAGAAGTTGCTCCTGTTTGAAGCTCGTGAAAATATGTAACAAGCGAATGGTGTACTTGCCTTGTTAGTAGCAGGAACTCACGGTGCGCTCTCGCTGACGGTCTAACCAACACACTCAATGTCTGAAGTAGTGCTGGGGGGAATTCATAACATGATTCCTGCATGGCTGTCCATAAATCCGTAAGAATACAAGGAGGAGGAGATCTCTTCTGAATAGCACATAGCAAAGCATCCCAGATGTGCTCAATAATGTTCATGTCTGGGGAGTTTGGAGGCCAATAGAAGTGTTTAAACTCAGAAAAGTGTTCCTAGAGCCACTGTGTAGCAATTCTATACGTGTAGTGTGAAATATTGTTCTGTAGTGTGTCGCATTGTTCTGCTGGAATTTGCCAAGTCCATCAGAATGCACAGTGGACATGAATGGATGCAGGTGATGAGACAGTATGCTTATGTACGTGTCACCTGTCGGAGTGATATCTAGATGTGTCAGGGACCCCATATCACTCCAGCTGCATACGCTCCACACTGTTACAGAGCCTCCACCAGCTTGAACAGTCCCCTGCTGACATGCAGGATCCACAGATTCATGAGGTTCTCTCCACGCCTGTACCTGTCCATCTGCTTGATACAATTTGAAACAAAAGTCGTCTGACCTGGCTACATGTTTCCATTCATCAACAGTCCAATGTCATCGTTGATAGGCCCAGGTGAGGTATAAAGCTTTGTGTCATGCAGTCATCAAGGGTACAAGAGTGGGTCTTCTTCCCGGAAAGCACATATCGATGATGTTTCGTTGAATGGTTCACACACTGGCACTTGTTGATGGCGCAGCATTGAATTCCGCAGAAATTTGCAGAAGGATTGCCCTTCTGTCACGTTCAATGATTCTCTTCAGTTGTCGTCGGTCCCATTCGTGCAGGATCTTTTTCCGGCCACAGTGATGTCAGAGATTAGATGTTTTACTGGATCCCTGATATGGCACACTTGTAAAATGGTCATATGGGAAAATCCCCACTTCATCGCTACCTTGGAGATACTGTGTGCCATTGCGTGTGTGCTGACTGTAACACTACCTTCAAACCCACTTAAATCTTGATAACCTGCCATTGTAGCAGCAGTAGCTGATCTAACAATTGCACCAGACGCTTGTTGTCTTGTGTGGGTGTTGCGACCGCCGACCGCAGCACTGTATTCTGCCTGTTTACATATCTCTGTGTTTCAATACGTATGCCTATACCAGTTTCTTTGGCGCTTCTATATAGAAAGACAAGCAGTGGCCAGAACCTGCAGCAAAATACAAAAAAAAGTCATTGGCCATTGATGATGATTGCTGTTTTGACAGTGAAGGACCAGAACAAATGAATACTGTCTTTCAACTGACTTACTGTGATGGTAGACATTGCCTGAAATGCTTCAGTGTATGTTGAAATACACAATTGCCATCTTTCAGAATGTTATTGTAAACTAGATCTGTCATCTGTTTGAATTGAGTTGTTCAAATGTGTAAGGATCATTGAAGAAAGGAGTAAATTGAATATTCAGTAATCCTGAGCAGTGAAGAATTTTGTTTCAGCATGACCCTGCAGGAAGAAGTAGTCCAATGAAATCAAGTTTGTACACAGCCCTGGTACAGAATAGGTGAACCAAGAGAACTTTTAGATCAGTGACCGTAATTAGCTACAAGAATTAGTAAAAAGGTAACACTGACTTAGAGTGACAGATCCAATGCACATTTCATACATGCACACAACTACCCTGTTAAAGTATTTTTTCTGCTCGCTGTACAAATTATCTGCCTGAGGCATAGTCACAATTCACTCTGTGAAAGAGTGGCTGTTATGCAAATGTGAAGATCATCGGTTGTGCAGAAGGAATCAATAGAAACGAATATTTTACAGGTTGTGTACTTCTGTGGTGCTGCCTGAAATACTTCAAGGCAGCAAACTGCATTGAACTGTTTTGCAAATGCTGGCTGTGGTACAATGTCACCTGCTGTAGTAGATGACTTTGTAAACTCATCACTGATGTTCAGTAAGGGATATAAACCATCAGTGGTAAGGATGACAAGAAGGAAGATTTGATTGGAGAAAATGCTGTTGTAGTACCTGAAGCAGTTAGGAGCTATTTTCCTCACTTCACTCACATCTTGCTACCGTCAATGAGCTGGATTGACAACACCTAATAGTAACCAATTTTTTGTACATCCATCGTTTTGACTGGGAGTCTTGGGGACCAAGGCCATTCACTATTGTAAGAAAATGAAATGCCTACAGCTGTCCTTTTGATCTTATTTATTGTTTAGCTACCAGTTTTGATGCTTCAGAGTGCCATCTTCAGGCCTTAGTTGATGTTGAAGAGACTATCATGAACCATATATAGGATGTATCAGTTATGTTGGCCACTGATACAGCATATATATGGATCGTGATAACCCTTTCGCCATCAACTAATGCCTCAACATGGCACAGTGAAGTGCTGAAACTGGTAGCTACACAATAAATAAGATGAAAAGGGCAGCTGTTGGTGTTTCACTTTCTTGCAATTATTCTAATCATTCTTTTTCTTCAGAAAACAAAGAACAGTATTTAAGGAATAAAATTCGGTTGTTGTTCTTTGTAGACTATCATTCATAGCAAGACCCAAGATTGTAATTTTATATGGGACCTACAAGGGAAAACCCATTTAATTGTTCATAAGCTATGCTTCAGTTGCTAATAGACAGTGAACTTGCGATAAGAGACCTTTTGTGACCTAAAAAGTTCTTTTTCAGACTTTATCACTTCACCCTTCCTGGCTGACTGCTGTGTAATGACAGTGTGGTTGCCTAGAGTGTTCTTTTATCTTTACTTTCTTCACACGCAGACTCCACAGTGAGCAACAGGCTCTGGAGGCCCACTTCACACAAGGTCTTCAGTATGTCTGACTCAGGATTGTGTGCCTTGCTAAGACAGAATTTGCTATCTCAGTTTATTGGGTTCTGCTCAAATCAGGTTTCTACTCCTTCTTGAAGCAGACAGTTCCATAAAAAAATGTTGGAATATCTTGTTTTTCTCACAGTCTGCAGTGTGGCCTGTTTCTAAGCAGGCCTTCACAACAACTTCCTTTGTAGGTCATCAGTGTTCTATGTGACATTTATGCTCATAGAACATCACCTCAGTTGTGTGCACAGTCTCGTCAGTATGTGCTTTGCACACAAGTAGGCGATGCAGTTGACTCTCGCCCCCTAAACCTTCACAGATCTGAGGATCCCCGTGATAATGCCCATCACATTGCCCACATTAAAGGGAGCTTCCAATCCGTGTAGTGCGACACATCCATAAATATAAACAAAATTAGTGAGGCTAAGTTAAATTCGCATGTTCAGTGATCAGATAAACGTTGAACCATTCAGATTACAGCCCTAGTACAAATGCTGTTCTCAGACAACGGACGAGTTAGTAGCCACTCATAAGCAAAAAGAAATAGCTCCAACTGCTGTCGAGCTTTCGGTAGCTGCTTCAAATTGGTGAGTCAAATGAACATCTGAAAGCAGTATCTGCGAGTTACCTCAACTACCGTTCTCTCCCGTGGGTACTGTCTCCTCTACCGGAAACTCAGGATCTGTGACCACTCACCCGTGATTGGTGTGTCAGTGGCAGGTTGTGAGGTCCTGTACAGGGGAGGCCACAACCAGGGAGAACAGCCATCCCCCTAACCAATAGAGTAACAGGAACAGAGTCATTGAGACTCATTTCATCCAGTTGTCAAACCTGCTCCATCTCGTATCAAGGCAAACACAAAAGTGTATGAGTCTGTTAATTATCAGTGGTTCAAACTTATGGCAAACAGTGTTGCCCCTCAGGGAAATGGCTTTGAGTAGTGGGATGGATCATCCCTGCACACACTGTGTATTTGGTTAGAAGCCTCAATCAGCATATTGAATAGGCTGTTCTGGCAACTGCCTAGGGAAGAAAGTGCAACCAACTTCAGATATTGACACACAGTAGAACAGATTATGGCTGTTTGTGCTCTGAGTTCATACTCGATTCATTCTAGTGACTGACAGAGAAGATTGACGAGGCCACCTTGGCTCATGGAGTTCCAACCATCTGAAGTATTGTCACAGAACTTATCAGAAGTCACCGGTTCTGAACAGAGTAGAACACCTGAACCGGGGACTTTGAAGACCGTGAGAAACTGTTCTGAGGCTTCTTGTACTTGTGACATTGTGTTGAGACCTATAGGGTCCCTCAAATGGGTCAGGGGTGCACTGCAGGCTGCTGCCTAAGAGGCTGACTTTGTGTGGAGTGCACACAAGGGCGTTTTAGATTAGGCTTCTAACCATGCATTCCAGATAACGATAGCTGCAGTATTAGACCCAAAGAATTGCTCCCCTCAGATGAGCTAGCTAAAATCTTTGTGATCACCTCCTGAAGCATTCGCAAAAATGTCTCAGAGTTTGAAGCATCCCTAAAAAAAGCAGTGGAGTTCATATACTACTAGATATAAAAAGCTGACTAAAACTCAGAATTGACAGCAAATCTAAGTGTGTATCTAAAGGATAGGCTACCCCCCCCCCCCTCCCTCCCACCGCCACACACACACCTACCCTGCAATCACTGCTGCACACCTCTCTGTACCACCAATGCCCATCCCATCACCTTAGTTGGACCCGAGTGCCCAAAGACAACAGTGAACAGTGGCCAGCTGTGCCAGTTGTGCATCTATGTATGAGTTGTGTGTGTGTGTGTGTGTGTGTGTGTGTGTGTGTGTGTGTGTGTGTGTGTGTGTGTGTCTGCTGCTCAACACCTCATCTACAGAGTTAGTTGCAATCTACCCTAATTCATACATGCTCTACCTCTGATCAGAAACATGCATAGGGACTGTATCTTATGTTTGAAAGAACAGTTGAGTCTGCACTGGATGGATAAATATCTAATAGAGCAGTCCATGTCGCCAGCAATCCTCCTCAGTATATAGTCATCATAAGGAAACGGCAATTACTGCATGATAGGTCTAAAAAGAAGCATAGGGCTATAGATAGAGAGATGCTGAATGAAACATGCTTGGGTGGGGAAGATGATGCGTGAAGCCTGCTGCTACAGAATCTTACAGTGCCTCTTAGTGTAGTGGCACCAAAGTAGGTGTGTATACACTCACAGACCGGCCCAGCACATATCCCGAGCACAAATATAAAGAGGTAACACAAACTGAGCGACCTCGTCCATGCCAATCAACACGGAGTTTGCAAACATCAGTCACACAAAACTCAAATTGCACTTTCCTCACATCCTGTACTGAAAATGTGCTCAAAGAAATTGCGTGGATGCAGTATTTATTTACTTCCGAAAATCCTTTGTCTCAGTTCAGCACCAGTGTTTATTAACAAAAGTACTTTAATACTGGGTGTTAAATAATATTTGTGACAGGACTGAGAATTTATTAGTAGGGAGGATGCAAGATGATATCTTTGATGGAAAGTCATTGACAGAAGTAAGCAATTTCAGGTATACCCCAAGGAAGTGAACTGGAATCTTTGTATTTTGTCTTGTATCTTAATGACCTGACAGACAATATTAACACTAACCTCAGACTTTTTGCAGATGCAGTTAGCAATAATGAAGTACTATCTATGCAAAGATTTGCAATTTGTTTTAAATGTACAGAACTTTAAAATTATGCATTTTAATAAACAGACTGTGTATCATGTCACTACAATAGCAAGGATTGATGGTTGGAATCGGACAGCTCATACAAATTCCTGAATGTAACAACTTGTTGGGATGTGAAATCGAATGATCAGTTTACTTTGAAAATATTGTCAGTTTAGAAAGGAGACTGCTTACAAAATGTGTACATCCCATCCTAGAGTATTTCTCAAGTGTGTGGAACCCACGTCAAATAGGATTAACAAGGGATATTGAATGTGTTCAAAGAAGGGTAGCACAAATGGTAACGGATTTCTTTGACTTCCAGGAGAGCCTTATGGAGACATTGAAAAATCTTGACTTGCAGGTGCTTGGTATTTCATGAGACAAAATTTCAAGAAACAAATCTAAGAAGAGCGTCATAAAACATACTTCAGCCCCCTGTGTGCCGTACCTTAGAGGGGCCACAAATACAAGATTAGACCAGTGTGCACAAAGGCATTTTACACTGTCACCCTTTCTACATTCCTTGTATGACTGGAATAGAAAGAAACAGAGGCAGCATCTCCCATCTAGCCAACAGCACTCAGAGCACAGCGCTTCGTTTGTGAGTTGTAATGAACTTTTAATAACAAGAAGCGACGTATACATATATTTTTTACTATGTGCATTGTAATCTAAATTCTTAAATTTCTAGCGTGTTTGTATATCTAGTAGTTACAGTTCTACGTTTTAATTACTGTCCAGTCTATAGTTCCACAATCTTTAGTATAGGTAGGGACCGCAATTGCTACACTCAGATGCAAGCTAGGTTGGTGACTCTTCGTATGCAGCTCCAGGTGGTGCTAGCTTCAGTCATGAAGCTTGCCAGTGGGCATCACTGTGGGGGCCCAGAATTGAGGATACAGAGTATGTCCAGCTTGTCCCTCGTGACCTCAGATCGGTCCACTACTGTGACTGCTCTGGTTACTGCCCACATCACCCATGGTTGAGTGGGAGGTCGTTTCAAGGAGTGGTAGGTAGCAAAAGACTTTATGGGTGGCCTATCATAGAGCCTCTGCAATTCGTCTGACAAACAGGTTTCAGGCACTATCTGTGCAGCTAGATGCAATCATTCGCCCTGTTCGAGAGGAACTCTCTCAGCCTGCGAGATCTGGTCATTCACAGAGGGTGGGATTCTGGTAGAATAAAATGTTACAAGAAATCTAAAATGAAAAATGTTTTTTACACCATTATGTGCACAGTTCTGACCCCGTGGTTAAATATTAATAACAACAAAAAAGTAATTCTTGGAGTGTCTTCCAAAACTAATCAATTAACGCCATAGAAGTTAAATACTTCTTTAGAAATGTATCGTGGCAAGAAGAGCTATTCTTGAACATTGAAGGAAAAACAACAGTCTTAGAAAAAAAGCAGTAATTAGATAAATACAAAATACAAAATCCCTTGTCGGACGTTACAATCAATAGAACAAAAGTTAAAGTTCTGACAGACCACTGTGGATTACATTCGTTGTGAATGCTAATGCTAAATCCATGTTGAGCACAAGTAATAAAAAAGTTAATGTTTCTAGCTCTAATCACCAAACCGCTGACAAAGTCCAGACACACCAAGCTGGCAGAGTCTATTCTTTGAGGACGTGACATCTCGGTTGAAGAGCAGGTGGTGGGCAACGACAGCGGTAGCGGTGGCTCTGGTAAAGCTCCTTGGTTCTGGGCTGACAGTATCACTGCCTTTTGCTGCCTCACCGCGAGCGTAAATCCTTGATTTGCAGAGTACTACATCTTTCTGACTGTCTGGGCAGAAGCAGAACATAGTGCTGATTGGTGCACGCCAATGCTAGTTGAACACGACAGTTGAGATTTTGGCCCAGTCGCCGGTGTTGTCCTCCAATGGTAGACTCACTGACTTCTTGGCCCCGTTCCATTGAGTGTAACCGTGGGCATTTGATCTGAGGAGACACTCCATGGTAGGCATACCACAGCAATGGGAGCTCCACTGTCATGTGCGTAATGAGGTTCTCACAGGGGTGTTGCTGCAAAGGAAGAGAAGAAATGTAGTGTTCATACCAGGAGGAGTCATTCCAGATGTGGAACAAGAGCTTCTGGATGCCATGAAAAGCACAGGATGCAGCCAACTGCAGGTTATGACTCATCTTGGTACCAACATTGTGTGTTGCTTTGGATCAGAAGAGATTCTCCCTGGTTTCAGGCAGCTAACTAGCATAGTAAAGACTGCTAGTCTTTCTTGCTAAATAAAGGCAGAGCTTGTCATCTGTAGCATCGTCAATAGCACCAGTTGCAGATCTATGATACAGAGCTGAGTGGAATATCTGCATCAGAGGCTCAGACAAATCTGCGAACATGTAGGTTGCAGGTTTCTCGATTTGCTCCATAGTTTGGTGGGTTATCAGGATCCATGTAATGGGTCAGGTGACTACTACATGCAGAAGGCAGTTGCATGTGTAGCTGGAGCTGTGTGGAGGGGACTGGACAGTTTCTTTAGGTTAAGAGCCTCGTGGCAAAACTACAGAAAGGGCTTCTCCCCCCAGGGGATCCACAACTCTTTTGTGGATACGTGTGTAGCGAGCACGGGACCCCGAGCTAATGTGGCCTTCCTTCTTTTTCGGGGTGCATACCCCCCCTTTCCGTATCCTTCCCCATCCCCCATCTTCGCCCCCCCCCCCCCCCTCACCTCTGGCTCTTTCCTTCCCTTTCTCCCCCTCTGGGAATATGGTTTGTGCCTACGTCCGGAGACGGTCGCTTGTAAATGTACCGCACTCTTCGCCTTCCTTGCTTGTATGTCTTCATCTTTCTTCGTCCTTCTCTTTTCCTTACCTCTTCTCTTTACCTCTTCTCTTTACCCTTTTCTCCGCTGCGGCATTTGAGACCTCTCTTCTTTCCTTTCCCTGTCTCTTTCTTCCTCCCTGTGCGTGTCTGAAGGCCGACCCACGCACTTCCATGCGTAGCCGGTGACGGGGTAACGCGTAATTCCCCGCCCCGGGTAGACAGGTAGGACACGTACGTACCCCCTGGTAACGGCCAGGCCCAGGGAGGGGTGATTACCCGAGCTGATACCTTCCGAAAGTGCCAATTGGTCCCTCCGTCCGTTTGTCGGGAGGTGTGACCTGAGGTGTGAACAATCACCTAAGGCGGGTGTGCTCTCGGTGAGGGGCCCCACAAGGAAGGAGCGCACCATCGGAGACGCCGGTAATCATGGGGGATTCTTCCGCAATGGTTTCCTCACCTTCCACTATGTCTGCTCACAAACGTAAGTTCACTGAGTCTCAGCCACAGACGGTTCTTCCATCGTTGCCGCAGTTCCTTGTTGTTTCTCGGTCTGACGAAGGTCACGACTTTTCCACGGTCAACCCTTTCATTATTCAGAAAGGTGTCGACGCAATTGCGGGTCCTGTAAAGTCTTGTTCCAGATTACGGAATGGCACCCTGTTGTTGGAAACACACAGTGCCCTCCAGGCTCAAAAATTGCTGCGTACTTCTCTGCTCCACACCTTCCCTGTCCGGGTGGAACTGCACCGTACCTTAAATTCCTCTCGTGGAGTCGTTTATACACGCTCCCTCGATGGATTGTCTGACGAAGAAATTCAGCACTACCTGTCTGACCAGGGCGTCACAGCTGTTCATCGGGTTATGAAAAGGGTTGACTCGAACATCATTCCAACCCGCACTGCCTTCTTGACATTTGACAAAGTTCAACTCCCATCAAAAATCAAAGCAGGCTATGAGATAATTTTCGTTCGCCCTTATGTCCCAAACCCTACGCGTTGCTATCGATGTCAGCGGTTCAATCACACCAGCCAGTCCTGTTCCAATCCGGCCAAATGTGTTACGTGTGGCAAGGATGCCCATGAGGGTGCTTGTCCACCTCCATCCCCTCGCTGCATCAACTGTATGGGTGACCACGCTGCTTCCTCTCGAGATTGCCCCGTTTTTAAGGACGAAAAACTCATCCAGGAAATAAGAGTGAAGGAAAAGGTGTCGACCTTTGCTGCTCGAAAGTTACTCGCCAGTCGACAGCCCACTGTGGCTCAGAAAGGAAAATACAGCACTGTCCTTGCTTCTCCTCGGCCAACAAAGGAGGCGGCCACGCAGACTTGCGACCTCACCTTTAGTACCATGGTCGTCAGATCGGCCAGCGCAAAGATCGCCCGTTCAACCTCACCACTTTCGCCTGCCCACTCAATGGCTCACCCTTCGTCGGGTTCTGCTAAATCTCGAGCCCAAAAGTCAGACGCCAAGTCTTCGAAAAAAGAGCATTCTCGTGAAGAGTTTTTACGTACCGCAACTTCACAACCATCGGTTCCTCCTTCATCTAAACATCATACTTCCAAGAAGGCTACGAAGAAACACAGTTCCTCTCCTTCTCCGCCAAGGCGTGTCCCATCTACAGCACCACCTGGCGGAAATCGCCCTCGGCCGTCTTCTGTGTCGCCGAGGCGCACTGCTGGTGGCCGGTCAACTGGCCGATCGTTGGTGGCTGGAGCTGCTCCTGACCAACCTATGGATCAGGATCTTCTGCCTTCGACTGAATGCCAGTCCATGCTGTCGGTCGCAAGCTCTGAGCAGTCGTTGAGTTGACAGCACCCTTGGTCACGTTCCTCCATTTTCTGTTCACCCTATGTCCATTATCCACTGGAATATCCGCGGCATTCGAGCCAATCGGGATGAATTGTCGATCCTCTTACGATCCTACTCGCCGGTCATCTTCTGTCTTCAGGAAACAAAGCTGCGTCCCCATGACTGCTTTGTTCTCCCTCATTTTCAGTCCGTCCGATATGACCTCCCCTCTGTTGAAGGCACTCCAGCCCATGGAGGACTCATGATTCTGCTCCACGATACTCTCCATTATCAGCAAATCCCCTTAAACAGTTCCTTCCCAGCTGTCGCCGTCCGTCTTTCCCTTTCTGGATACACGTTCTCTCTTTGTACGGTATACATTCCATCGTCCACACCAATGGCACGAGCTGATCTCCTTCATCTTCTTGGTCAGCTTCCACCCCCCTATTTGCTGGTTGGGGACTTCAATGCCCACCACCCGCTTTGGGGATCTCCACATCCTTGTCCACGTGGCTCACTATTGCTAGACGTCTTCCACCAAGCGGATCTAGTCTGCCTCAACACTGGGTTCCCCACATTTTTGTCTGCCTCCACGACAAATTTATCTCATTTGGACCTTGCGGTCGGTACTGTTCCGCTAGCTCGGCGCTTCGAATGGTTCGCCCTTGATGATACACACTCGAGTGACCACTTTCCATGTGTTCTTAGACTGCAGCCTCAACTGCCATATATGCGCTCGCGACGCTGGAAGTTTGCCCAAGCCGATTGGACACTTTTTTCGTCTCTAGCGACATTCGATGACCGTCGCTTTCCCAGCGTCGACGATGAGGTCACACATATTACCGACGTTATTCTCACAGCCGCGGAACGTTCAATACCACGCACCTCCGAATTGCCCCGGCGCCCCCCAGTTCCTTGGTGGAACGAGGCATGCCGTGACGTAATACGTGAGCGGCGACCATCCAACTTTGGCAAACTGTATCCGATATAAGCAGCTCCGTGCGCGATGCCGTCGCGTCATCCGCGATAGCAAGAAGGCAAGCTGGAAATTCTTTATTAGCTCATTTAACACCTTCACTCCCTCCTCGGAAGTTTGGAGTCTGCTTCGACGGTTCTCAGGCGCGCCTAGTTTCTTCCCCGTCTCTGGGCTCACTGTCGCGCATGGTACCTTAGTGGACCCCGTCGCAATTTCTAACTCATTGGGTCAGCACTTTGCTGAGATTTCGAGCTCTTCAAATTACCCACCAGCGTTTCTCCCGAAGAAACGTGCAGCGGAAGTGCGACATCTTGCTTTCTCCTCTCAAAATCGCGAAAGCTACAATACTGTTTTCTCCATACGGGAACTCCAACATGCCCTCTCTTCTTCTCGCTCCTCCGCCCCAGGACCGGATGGTATCCATGTCCAAATGTTGCTGCATTTATCAACCCATAGCCTGTGTTACCTCCTTCACCTTTACAATCGAATTTGGACCGACAGTACCTTTCCCAGGCGATGGCGGGAAGCTATTGTCGTTCCCGTTCCGAAACCTGGAAAGGACAAACATCTCCCCTCTAGCTATCGCCCCATTTCTCTCACGAGTAGTGTCTGTAAGGTTTTGGAGCGTATGGTGAATTACCGTTTAGCTTGGTGGCTGGAATCCCGCAGTCTTTTAACACCAGCCCAATGCGTATTCCGAAAGCATCGTTCTGCCGTTGACCATCTTGTTGCTCTCTCCACTTATATCATGAACAATTTTCTCCGGAAACGCCAAACGGTAACAATATTTTTTGATCTGGAGAGAGCATACGATACCTGTTGGAGGACAGGCATCCTCCGCACACTGTTCTCTTGGGGCTTTCGAGGCCGGCTGCCCCTTTTTCTTCGCGAATTTATGGCAGAGCGCACATTTAGGGTGCGGGTGAACACTACTCTCTCCCGTACTTTCTCCCAAGAAAACGGGGGTACCCCAGCGCTCCGTGCTGAGTGTTGTACTGTTTGCCATCGCCATAAATCCAATTATGGATTGTCTCCTTCCTGATGTCTCGGGCTCCCTCTTTGTGGATGATTTTGCGATCTACTACAGCTCTCAACGGACCAGCCTGCTTGAAAGACGTCTTCAAGGATGTCTCGATCGCCTCCACTCGTGGAGCATCGAAACCGGCTTCCGTTTCTCACCCAGTAAGACCGTTTGTGTTAATTTTTGGCGACGTAAGGAGTTTCTTCTGCCCTCCTTACATCTAGGTCCTGTCAACCTTCCGTTTTCCGACGTCGCTAAATTCTTGGGTCTTATGTTTGACAGAAAACTGTGCTGGTCCTCCCACGTTTCCTATCTTTCGGCTCGCTGTCTGCGTTCCCTTAACACCCTCCGTGTCCTGAATGGTACCTCCTGGGGAGCGGACCGAGTGGTCCTTCTCCGCCTCTATCGTGCCTTAGTGCGCTCGAAATTGGATTATGGAAGCATAGTCTACTCCTCTGCTCGGCCGTCTATTCTTCGGCGTCTCGACTCTATCCACCACCGTGGATTACGTTTAGTGTCTGGAGCTTTTTACACCAGCCCTGTGGAAAGCCTTTATGCTGAGACTGCTGAACCTCCGCTGTCCAATCGGCGGGCAGTCCTTCTGAGTCGTTATGCTAGCCATCTGTCTTCCATGCCTGCTAATCCAGCCCATGACCTTTTTTTCGACACCTCCTTTGATGTCGGGTATGCAGGCCGCTCCTCCTCCCTACTACCCCCAGGAGTCCGCTTCCGTCAACTGCTCCATTCTCTCTCCTTCCGCTTTCCTAAAACCTTCTTGACAACTTGGGGTACAGCACCGCCTTGGCTCCGTCCCCGGATCGACTTGCTCAGAGACCTATGTCAATTTCCCAAGGATGGTACCCCTACACTTGTCTACCGTCGGGCATTTGCTGCTCTATGTGCACAAATGACGGACGCCACATTTATTTACACCGACGGCTCGAAAACATCGTTAGGTGTAGGGAGTGCCTATATTGTTGGCGACACCCCAAATCACTTTCGGCTTCCCGACCAGTGTTCGGTTTATACTGCGGAGCTTTACGCTGTTCTCCAGGCTGTCCACTACATCCGCCGCCATCAGCGGATACAGTACGTAATCTGCTCAGATTCTCTCAGCTCTCTCCTAAGTCTCCAAGCTCTTTACCCTGTGCACCCTCTGGTCCACCGGATTCAGGACTGTCTGAGCTTGCTCCACCTGGGGGGCGTCTCAGTGGCGTTCCTCTGGCTCCCGGGACACGCTGGTATCTGTGGGAATGAGGCGGCCGATATAGCGGCCAAGGCTGCAGTCTCTCTTCCTCGGCCAGCTATTGAGTCTCTTCCGTTTACCGATCTACGGAGCGATTTATGTCGCCAAGTTGCTCATTTATGGCATGCGCATTGGTCAACACTTCCCCATAATAAATTGCGGGAAGTGAAAGCCCTTCCTTGCGCTTGGACCTCTTCCTCCCGAACGCGTCGTCGGGAGGAGGTAATTTTAGCTAGATTCCGGATAGGGCACTGTCTTTTTAGCCATCGACATCTTTTAAGCGGTGATCCTCCCCCACTCTGTCCCCACTGCTCTCAGCTGTGGACGGTCAGACACCTTTTAATTGAATGCCCCTATTTTAATCCGTTACGCTCCCGTCTACAGCTATCGCCTGATCTATCGTTGATTTTAGCAGATGACACGCGCTCAGCTGACCGCGTTCTACAGTTTATTAGTGACAGTGAAATGACGTCAGTCATTTGATTTTTTTTTTTTTTTTTTTTTTGGGACAACCAACCCCTTTCTATAGTGGATTTTTAAGCATTCCTTCTGCCTTTAGTTTCTCAAATTTTATGACTTTGTTCCCCTTGCTGCTGATTTTAAATTTCGTTTTTTTTTTTTTTTTTTTCCTGTTTCCTACGTCACGGGCGCTAATGACCATAGAAGTTTTGCGCCCTAAAACCACAAAAAGAAAAAAAAAAAAAAAAAAAAAAAAAAAGAAAGAAAGAAAGAAAGGGCTTCTGTCTCAAAGGGTACAGGACAAACAAAAAAGAGGGTAGACATAGCAGCAGTCAGTATTGTAGTTGGAAATTGTAGTAGCTTTATAGGGAAAGAACCAGCGCTAATAGAAAGTACTGAAGCTCAAATGGTTGTCGGTGCTGAAGGCTGGGTAAAGCCGGAGATTAGTTCAGCCAAAATTTGTTCAAAGGACCTAACGGTGTCCAGAAATGATAGGTTAAATACAGTTGGGGGTGGCTTGTTTGTTGCTGTTACAAGTAGTTTATTTATTAGGAAAAGTGAAGCAGGTTGTTGTTGTGAGGTAATATGAGTAGAGACTATACGTGTCAACGGAAGTAAATTAAATTATGTGTATGCAGACTGAAGCAACAAATTAAAATTTGTACCAAGGCTGGGATTCAAACTGTTTGCACAGCTCCTCAATTCAAATTCCCTTTCATGGTCAGCCCACATGGTATTTCCTGGGGGAAAAATCCTGAGCAAATAGAGAGCATCATGATGGGTACAGGTATTAGTGACTGCAAGATAATTCTAGTGAGACCATACACCGAAATATCCGAATCCACCAAAAGTACGAGGGGTGAATGAAAAGTAATGCCTCCACCTTCATTAATTGGGTTCAGATGGGAATATTTTAATGAATCAAATGCAGAAACAATCCTTATAATGTCATCTTTAATTACCAATTTCACTTTTCCACATAATCACCATCCAATTGGATACATTTCTGCCAACTATCAACAAGTTTTCTGGAGCCGTCACGGAAGAAGTCGGCACACGGTTTCTGCAACCACAGGCTCACAGTTCTCTCAACGTCATAATCAGAAGCATAATGACATCCCTGCAGATCGTCTTTCATTATTGGGAACAAATGGAAGTCAGGCGGTGCTAAATCTGGACTGTATGGAGGATGCTGTATGGTGGTGAGATTCAGTCTCTGAAGTTCTGCTGTGGCGGCATGTGAAGTGTGTGGTTTGGCATTGTCATACTGCAGGAAAAATTTTTCTTTTTCTTTCAGACCCTTGTTGCCATCGTTTCAGAGTTATTTCAGAGTGATACGATGATCATCCTGAATCAATATGTCAACATTTTGCTTGTGAAACTCGGTGGTTGCTGTCACAGGACGTCCAACTCTTTGTTTGTCATGCAACTCAGATGTTCCCACCTCAATATCTTTAAATTTACTCCCCCAATGACGCACAGTACTCACATCAATACAATCACCATAAACTGCTTTCATTCTCTTATGAATCTCCTTTGGGGTGACACCTTCTGCTGCCAAGAATTCAATGACTGCACGTTGCTTAAATCACATTGACCAGTTGTTTGCGCAGGGTTCCATACTTGACACTGCAACAACACAATTGTTCAGTGCCAATGCTTCCCGCCAACTGGAGCTGTAGAAAAGAGGCTACGGAATAAGCCAGTACCTACCGCATACCAATGCTGCCAACTGTTGAAGAGTTACGAAGGAGGAGGCATTACTTTTCAGTCAACCCTCGTAAATGCACACTGTATTGAAGTAAAAAAGCAGATGAAAATCCATTTGATGCCTCCCTAAGAAACAGACTCCACCCCTTCACAACATACTATATAAGTGTAGACCAGATGTGCCATAAGTTCAAAGAAATAGTATCAGAGGCAGTTGAGAGATTTATGCCAAACAAATTACTAAATGATGGTACTGATCCCCCATGGTACACAAAACAGGTGAGGTCATCCACATGTGCATGAAAAGAAATCTGTTAAATTTTGGTTACACTATAATCACACAAATTTAAAGGCTGTCAATTTAACTAAATAACTAGGAATTACTCAGACACTCAGATCTGTACGAAACCTCAGATTTAGTTTGTATTACATGCTGTTGTCCACCAGAATGGGCATAAACGTTAATTAAAAGTAACACCAGAACTACCAGAGCACTACTGGCGACAGTGTTTTTACTGTATTATGTGTGAAAGTGTCTCTTGGAACAACATGTTTATGACATGTAAAAGGATTGTTTGGAGTTAACAGCAATGTCCTCTTGGCAGTCTGCTTTTGCTTTGTTTCTTTGAAAGCAGTAAAAGTATAGAATACATTGTAGTTTCACAAAATACACAATCAGAACAGAAAAATAAAGAAACAATTCCATCACATGTGTGGAAGTAGTAGTAGTAATAATAAACAAACTAATAAGACTAATATCAAGTACGTAATGTTCAAAAAAAGTTAATGCAAATACGACCCCCAAACACTCACACACACACCATGTCATTGATTCAGGAACAAAGGGCTTCATAATAATAGTAGCAAACGAAGAAGTGTGTGAAGTGAATTACTTTCATACACCATTTGATGAATCCCACATTTGCGCATCCACCCTGTAGATGGCAGAATGAAAGCTTGTGCCTGAAACAGAAGTATGGCGAAGTTTGACAGGGTCTGGGTTCATCACCAAGTTTAGCCATTATCTACGTGTGACAGTGTGGTTATGGAAATGTGGAGAATGCAACTGATTGTGCCGGACCGACACTCGAACTTGGGTCCTTTGCCTTTCGCGGGCAAGTGCTCTACCAACTGAGCTACCCAAGCACGACTCGTGCCCCGTCCTCACAGATTTACTTCTGCCAGTACCTCGACTCCTACCTTCCAAACTTTACAGAAGCTCTCCTGCGAACCTTGCAGAACTAGCACTCCTGAAAGAAAGGATATTGCGGAGACGTGGCTTAACCACAGCCTGGGAGATGTTACCAGAATGAGATTTTCACTATGCAGCGGAGTGTGCGCTGATAAGAAACTTCCTGGCAGAATAAAACTGTGTGCCGGACCGAGACTCGAACTCGGGACCTTCGCCTTTCGCGGGCAAGTGCTCTACCAACTGAGCTACCCAAGCACGACTCACGCCCCGTCCTCACAGCTTTACTTCTGCCAGGTTGGCAGGAGAGCTTCTGTAAAATTTGGAAGGTAGGAGACGAGGTACTGGCTGAAGTAAAGCTGTGAGGACGGGGCGTGAGTCGTGCTTGGGTAGCTCAGTTAGTAGAGCACTTGCCCGCGAAAGGCAAAGGTCCCGAGTTCGAGTCTCGGTCCAGCACACAGTTTTAATATGCCAGGAAGTTTCATATCCGCGCACACTCCGCTGCAGAGTGAAAATCTCATTCTGAATGCAACTGATTGTTTGTGAGGGACTGCAGCTTAAGAAAATTATTCCATTGTTGCAGACTAATCTCTTCCAAAGAATCTGGTGCAGCATCTGATATTTTACAAAGCATATGCTTGTACATTCTAAAGAAATGAAGAGCAAGGAGTTGACAAGTGGAGGTTGTGTTCGCTGGAATTAAGTGAATTGTGATTTTGTCTTATGGTAGATTATTTTCAAATGGTTCAAATGGCTCTGAGCACTATGGGACTTAACATCTGAGGTCATCAGTCCCCTAGAACTTAGAACTACTTAAACCTAACTAACCTAAGGACATCACACACATCCACGCCCAAGGCAGGATTTGAACCTGCGACCATAGCAGTCGCGCTGTTCCAGGCTGCAGCTCCTAGAACCGCTCAGCCACCCCGGCCGGCTAGATTATGTTGTAGGAGAAGATTACGAAGAACACTAGCAACTTTTGGAGACCATAAGAATCCAGCATTAGCAGGAGTTTCTCTTCCACTACTGCTTCTTGTAGAAATGTCCTGAACATTTCTTTGATCATTTTGCCAGAGGAGTGAGAGAGGACAATGAACCTCTAGTTGCAAGAGTGTGGCCCACAGACATCTCCTTGTCAATCCACTTTCGTCAGCAGTGTAGATATTTGTATCTGTGTTGGCGCCCATGAGTGTATAGTTGTTTGTTGCTAGTCCCATACAGTTTTCTGAATGTCATTTCTGTTGTGGTACATTTTAACCCTCATAAAAGATTTGACTTTATGGCTTACAATATTTTTTTACACTTCCAGTGCAAGACCCAACTGTCACTGATGTCGGATCTTGGGAAATTTAACTGTCTCACTTTTTTTTTCACCCACTATTTGATGTCTACATATTGAACACATCGACCTTCCTAGTGGCAGTGCTTGAAGGTCTCCATCACACGCATTGCAATACACTTGTACATGCCCGTCACAGACATTAAATCTCAACTTTACCACTGTCATTTCCATTCGTACAACATGCACCATGCAGGACATCTAGTGCAAAATCTGTTTTCATTGCAGACATAATGCGATGTGCAAATGTTCAGGTCGGCTTCAGCTGCTTTTTGACATTAAGGCAATATTTGAGCATTTCGATGTTTTTGATTCTCGAGTAAAACACTTTCGTGGTATTTCAACATTTCCGTCACCTATGGACCCTTCTGACGACGATATCGAAGATGTTGACTAGTCTGTGCACTCAGTCATGAGCAAACGATTCTGCTCCACTCGGTGTGCGCTTCTCAATAGCTAATGTTTCCTACTCTGTGACATTCAACACATTCCATTGATCTGTTACATCCAGTAGGAATGCTGCACACTTTCTCTCATCTTCAGTTGTTTCCACATGTGTCCGACAGAAACCACATCTATCTATAGAGATGTACTCTATAGGTTTGCTACTTTCAAGTAACGAAGCGAAAGCAGACTGCCAAAAGAACATTTCTACAACTTTTAAAAAGTCTTTTAATTTGTCTGGAAAATGTCCTCCCATATAACAGTTTCATGCATAAACAGTTAAAAAAAATTCCGTAAATGGGGTTTTAATTCGGGACACTTTTTACAGCAACCAAACATCCTACCAACTCACTCACATGAGCCATACATGTCTATTATTCACAGACACCCTTTCCTGTATTTAAAAGGTCTGGTTTTATTTTTAAGTAACATTTATGCCTGTTCTGCTGGACAACAGCACACGGTACAAACTAAATCGGAGTTTCAGTTTGTACTCTATCAAAATGCGACATTTGGTACCGATCTGTGTGTCTGACATCGGAGCTCTGGGAGCTAGAAGATGCAATAGGTGTACTAAAGAGCCTGCCTACATTACACTTGTTTGTACTCTGCTAGAGTACTGCTGTGCGATATAGAATCCTTATCCAAAAGGACTGACAGAGGACATCAAAATAGTCCAAAGAAGGGTAGCTTGTTTGTGTCACAAAATAGGGGAGAGTGTGTCGCAGATTGATAAGCGAATTGGGATGGTAATCATTAAAACAAAGGCACATTTCATTGTGGCGAGATCTTCTCATGAAATTTCACATCAGCTGTCTCCTCTGAATGCAAGAATATTTTAGTGTCGCCACCTACATATGGAGAAATGATAATCGTAATAAAATAAGAGAAATTGGAACTCATACAGAAAGATTTAACTGTTCAGTTTTCCCACACACTATTAAGAGAGTGGAATAGTAGAGAAATAATCTGAAGATGTTCAATGAATTCTCTGCCATGCACTTAATGGCGAATTGCAGAGTAATTGTGTAGATATAGGAGAACAAACCGTATAGATGTACAAACTGTAACGTCTGTTAGAATGCAAAGTATCCTCTGCCACGCCCTTTGCCATGACTTGCAGAGTAGACTGCATATGTAAAGCATATGCAACGGATTATATCAGGAACCATATTTCAGTGTGCCAGTCAACTTGGTCGTTTTTGGCTATATCCAACAACGATGAAAGCAACATTGCAATGTCTATTTTAAAGAAATTTCAGGGCGCACAAAATGAATGTCCCATCACCCCCTACACCATACACACACATTTAAGCACATATTATATTAGAAACTATAGGTAATTTTCTTAATAATTTTTCCTTCAGACGAGGCAAACCTTGTCATCTTATTCCGTGTCTTTTATCCAGGTGAGTGATATCCTGCCAGTATTAAATATTCCAGAACCACCATTGGTAAAACAAACATCATTATGTTATCAAGGAAAGATAGATATATGAAACGTCGCATGTAATCTGTCAGTGGTTCTGTTAGTTACATAGGTGAGATCACCACCAAATTAGTCACAGTCACTGCTCAAATCAAGCAAACTGTGGCCACAAGTAATGCCCATGAGCTGGATTGAAATTCCTTTCTGGGTGTCCACTTTACTGTGGTTACACTAAACCACAGCAAACAGTTGTTAGGATGGCTCAGGCTCACTGAAAAGATAATTGTCAGTTGTTTAATCCAAGCTGTTCATTTGTTTGTGATAATAATGTAATTTATTTTGCCCTATACTTAGGGCTTCAGCTCACACTTTTATTTCTTGCCTGCAGAAGCTCATTTTTAGAATGTTCAGAAATTTGAACAGTCTGTTGTTAGCGTATCTTTAAGCCCTATTTTACCTCCTGTAGACGGACTTGTGTGAATTGCCTGACTCACTCTCTCTCTCTCTCTCTCTCTCTCTCTCTCTCTCTCACACACACACACATACACACCACACACATTAGTGACTTTTACTTTTGTTTTAGCACTTAATGCAAATACATTTTGCTGTTTCTGCATTATATAGGGACAGGAATTTTGATAAATATTCAGATAGTTGAAGTGTTAAGCATATTTTTAAATATGTGCGTCTGTCCCTGTTTCTCGTACTGTTTTGTTTTAGGTGCATGGGTAGTGTTATAACTATTTATAGTTCATATGAAGTAGTACACCACTTGTCTACGCTAATAATAAATGTCTGAAACTGTGATGCCTGCCTGTTTGTCCTTGAACATGCTAATCTCCTAAGCAACTAGATGAATTTTCACACAAGTAACTTGAGCATGGTTTGGGGCACCGGTCACAGGAAAAAAAGATATTCGTACATAGTATTATAAAAATCTATGTATGTTTCAAATATCCTCCAAAACCACTGGACTGATTTCAGTCAAACTTGATCTACATATCACTTACCTTCCATAAGGAATCACTGTAGCGGTAACAGCTACCTACCTACGAAAAGGGTAAAGGTTAGGGGAAGAAGTAGTGTAGGCCACAATGCACAAATACCCTGATATTACTCATCCAGCATTTAAGAGTGAGAGGACTTGCGACAAACTTTACACATCATTTCAAACCTTTACAAGAATTTTTCTAACTTACAACCTTCACAGAATTATGAAAGAAAAAAAGCTTATTGCTTCCTACATTTTCACTGTGCATGCAGTAAAACTGCCTGACATGTTAATTTATTACTTCTTACTACTAACTGTAATCGTGACACATTTTGCATACAATGTTCACATACAGCACTGGATGAATGCACCTACAAAATTACACTGCTGGCCACCGTAAATGCAACACCCTGAAGGAAGCATCCGAATCAAGTGAAATTTACACCATGGGTTTGCAGCGATGAGATATGCAACTGATTAGAATTTCAGCGCAGATGCACATCACGCGCGCCTGTGGCGCCATCTCATAGTGCCATTTAAGGCTTGGCGATTTCTACGAGTGTATGTTCGGCACGTGTGTTTACCTTGTGGTTGTTTCACAAGATGATCAGTTATGCCTCATAGACAACAGCGAACATCGTTTGATCAAGTATCCGAGTTCGACAGAGGAAGGATAGTGGCTTACCGAGATTGTGGATTATCATACAGAGAAATCGCTAGTCGTGTTGGACGAAACCAAACAACTGTAATGCGGATATGTGACCGTTGGATGCAGGATGGTACGACGGACCGACGTGGTCGATCGCATTCACCTCGGTGCACCACTGCACGTGCTGATAGGCAAATTGTGCGCATGGCAGTGACGGATCGCTCAGTGACATCCCGAACCATAGCACTGCACATTGCGTCTGTAACGCATCATCCAGTGTCTGCGCGTACCATTTGACGCCGTTTACAGCAGAGTGGTCTGTCCACAAGACGTCCATTGCTTCGTCTACCATTGACGCAGAACCACTGACGTCTCCATCGCCAATGATGTGATGACAGACGGATGTGGACGGCAGGATGGAATGACATTGTCTTTACTGACGAGGCACGCTTCTGTCTGCAGCACCACGATGGTCGGATTTGAGTGTGGAGACACCGTGGAGAGAGGATGCTGGACAGCTGCATTATGCACCGCCACACTGGTCTTGCACCGGGTATTATGGTATGGGGCGGTATTGGATATTACTCTCGCACGCCTCTAGTACGCATTGCCGGTACTTTAAATAGCCGGCGCTACATATCCGAGGTGCTGGAGCCAATTGTCCTTCCTTACCTTCAGGGCTCGGCCACAGCCATATTCGAACAGGATAATGCGCGACCACACGTGGCACACATTGTCCAAAGGTTCTTCGTCAATAACCAGATTGAAGTGCTTCCCTGGCCGGCTCGCTCTCCGGATCTTTCGCCGATAGAGAACATGTGGTCCATGGTTGCTCAACAAGTGACCCAGATTACATCCCCAGCTACCACACCAGATGATCTTTGGCAACGTGTGGAAGCTGCTTGGGCTGCTGTACCCCAGGAACACATCCAACGTCTCTTTGACTCAATGCCGAGACGTGTGGCAGCGGTGATCTCCAACAATGGCGGCTACTCTGGCTACTGATTCTGGCAGGAACCACATGTCACTGACGTCTGTAAACGTAATCATTTGATACTTGGTCAACATGTTATCTACAAAATAAATTTTGTTGTGCTACCTCTTGTCTTTCTTGGTGTTGCATTTACGGTGGCCAGCAGTGTATATCGTCAGATGACACTTCGTGAATTGCGTCAGCTCAGGAGCTGTGCTTACTCAAACAGGCAGACACATGAGGGCAGCTGAGGTTATTTCACGTGCAGTAGCTCACTTAATAATCATCTCTATTCATAGCAACACTACTGATATTCCAGCACAGCCAGGGGTAACTGTTGTTGTTTGATAAATGTTAGGCATAATCAAGTAGTGAGTGAAAAGTTTTGTGTAAGTCGCTGTAGATAATAAACTATTTTTTATGTTATTAGTATTTCTTCCTTGTTGTGACATCTATTTTGTTAATCTGATGGATACAGTCTACAAGATAATCAACAATAAATTATTTGTTTGTTATTCTACAACAATATTTAAAATTAATTGTGTATTTTCAGTCCCAGATGAGCCACTGGTTGGAGAATTAAGAGGAGAGTTTATTGGAAAATACACGACACCAGCAGAATTAAAGGAAAAATTCTGTATAGTAACGCCAGAAACTAAGCCGCTGGTTCTGTACTATTTGATCACAAGTCACAGGTGGAAACAAGTGTTATGTTTTGTTGACTCACAGCGGGCAGCACATCGCCTGTCTCTTCTGTTGAAGCATTTGAGCCAGGGAAATCTCACGTGTGCCGAAATGTCATCTGTACTCTGGCGTCAGCAAAGAGATGAAGTCATCAGGAGATTTGTTGATGGTCAGATTGATATGTAAGTTCATGGTATCAGTGCTTGAACATTATATTGGCATTTTTTGTTCTATCAAGTAGTCGCATGCAAAACATTTTGGATAGGAATGTCACCAATATTTTCTTAACTCTTCTTTCAGTTATGTCACAATCAATAAATGAATCCCTGACACTTGGAATGTGTCCACACACACACACACACACACACACACACACACACACACACACAGAGAGAGAGAGAGAGAGAGAGAGAGAGTCCTGGGCCACTTTAGTACCATCTTAAACAAAAGCTTTACTTTCTTGTATTTACTTTTTTATTCTCTGTGCTTTTATGTGTGTTATATTCTTTTTAAATGTGCCATTTAGCAACAGTAATTCAATTAACAAAATTTGTTAATGTTATTTTGATCAAATGCAATCTCTTCATGCTAAAGCCATTTTCCTGGCCACTTTTAAAGAAAACCAGTTGAAACTAATAGAAATTATAAGCCCATGTTTGGGAATTGCTACACATCAGTATTAAAGTATTATTTAATTTTAGTTAATTTGGCAGTTATTTCTGTACAGTGTATTTAAAAAACAAGATTCCAGGTGTCTGCTGTAAAGAAGTATCCACTACGTTTTGGTCATTTGTACATTCACAGTGGAGTTGGGCAGCTATAATTTTGTGGTGGTCTTGGTAAAGAGCAAATTTGTCATCCAGGCCACTACCTTTGTCTCATACCATAAATAGTAAAGAATTTATGCACATAATATCAATAATACTCCAATTATAACTTTACAAAAAGAAGCTCATACCGTGCAGCCTGAACAAGGCAGTGCACCAGCAGTACTAATAGCTGCTTTAACATATGTTAAGGTTTAAACTGTCCTCAGGTCAATATATTTGATAAATGCCAAAGGAGTAGTTACGCTGATTGTGACTACTTATGTTTTGCTTGACAAAAGAATTTGAGTTTCATTCACAGCTTGCAACCACCTTCTCCCGTAACAGTTACACTATCATATTCTTCAATGAAGAAATTAAGAATTCTGAAAATTAAAGTTTCATTATGTGTTTTTCTGTGAACCTCACCCCGTTAGTTGATATTTCAGCATCGGCATCCTGTTTTATGTGGCATATATTTGTGACCAGTGGTATAATGTCAACATTCTTTCCATGCCAAAGTGGAGATCAGGAATCCTTTTTGACATTCATTGAAGAACTGAGCTTCAGTATCTGAGGTTTGATCCCTGATTCATTAGTGGTATAATCTGATTCGTGAATGCTGGGATTTCACGCAGGTTCCAAGTGACAGTTATGGTACACCCATACATGAGCTTTGTACTTGAAGTAAGCACATATCCTGGAAGTTTTGTCTCTTGTTTCCTTTTGTAGAATTTCTCACCATCATCATCAGCCCTGACAACTCACAACAAATGGAATAAAAATTCACTACATATCTCGCTACTATCATGTTTAATACTCATACTGGCTATGACATTCACAGCAGAGCTCTCAGAACGCTATTGAATCAGAGATTGCATGGCACAGGTTCACAGAAGAGCCTAAATTTGATTGCCGTCATTCTTCACTGAAGTTATAATAATCATCCACGTTTCCTTCAATTTGGTCCTGTACAGTTAAGTGCTATGGTGCAGTAATGAACAGTAAGTTTCTAAATGGCAGTAGTGAGAAAATTTTCATACTAGAGTTGAAATCTGTAATACACTTATTTTTTCAACACAGGGAGGTTGAATGACAGCATCCATTTACAATTTGATCTCCAACTGAGAGTTGTATTTTGTCACTGAGGTAGTCGCAGAGTTACGCATTCATATCAGTAAAATTATTACTTGGAACATTTAAAAGGGGTGGGGGACTGCATTTTTACATTTAGCAGTTAACGAGCCATTTCAGTGGTCGATCTACAGCTTCATGTTTGACTACTATGGAGAATAGTGACAGAGTTGACATCATTATTTTAGTGTTAATGACAGTTTCAATAATTATTTGTCAAATTCTATTTCTTGCCAAATATCACTGTAAAAGAGTATGTATTTCATATTTCCAGTCTCATCAGTACTGACGCTCTCGCCCGTGGTATGGATATGCCTAACGTCAAGTATGTGATATCCTATGACCTTCCAAAATACATCAAGAACTATATTCATCGAATAGGGAGAACAGGGCGTGCAGGAAAATCAGGCAAAGCAATTACACTCATCCTTCAAAATCAAGTAAGCAGTTCATTCTAATTGCACTATTGGACTTTCAGCTCAACTTTTGGTTAGTTGTCTGTAAAAGTGTATATATTTTTCTTCATTAAACATTTATTTCTAGTTTTTAAACTGTAATATGGAGACAAGAATTCCATTCATATCGTAACATAGTGCTGGAATGTCCTAAGATTAGACGGCCAGAGTGGCCGAGCAGTTCTAGGCGCTTCAGTCTGGAACTGCGCGACTGCTATGGTCGCAGGTTCGAATCCTGCCTCAGGCATGGATGTGTGTGATGTCCTTAGGTTAGTTAGGTTTAAGTAGTACTAAGTTCTAGGGGACTGATGACCTCAGATGTTAAATGCTCAGAGCCACTTGAACCATTTGTCCTAAAATTACCTTCAGACAGTAGTCTGCTTCAAGCTGAAATGCTTGTGCTTACTACTGCCTGGTAATTACCTTTGCAGGTCTCATATAATCCCCAAATACTCCTCCGCAATAGCACTCTCTGTGCACTGCCTCCCTAGTCACCCCTGCGCTTGTTTCTCCCCCTACCTTACCACCACCACCACCACCACCAACTTCATCCCTATTTCAACAGTGTAAGGAAAACATAGGTTCTAAACATTCTAAACAGTTTTCATGGGTTTTCCGCCGGATCGCATTGTGCAAATTGCACAATATTTCCTTGGACCAACTGTCAGACATCTTCAGGTGGTTCAACCTTGCTTGTGGCTAGGTACAAATGATGGTATCTGCACTTCAACCCCCCACTTCTAGAACACGTGTGCGAAGAATGCGCAGGCGCGAAAATCACGCATGCGCAATGATCTGCAGATAGATGGTGCCACACTCAAACACCCTCTCCCAAAAACTGCAGAGCGGCTCTCCTGCGCATGCACTGTGTGCTGTGTTAACTAACAGTGCAGCCAGCCTTCACTCATTAAAGACCATACTAGACCAACATTATGATGGGTGTGTTATTGAAAAATGTTGATTTCTGTGTCGTGATGTAATAGCAGCCAATGCAGGGTTCCAGTCTGTGCTCAGTTGAAATCCTGCATCCCTGTTGATGAGATTATGGGCTGTACGGATATGTATTGCTTCTTCAATTACGCAGTCCCAATCATTAAGGAAGCAGTACATATCCGTACAGTCGATGATCTCGTCAACAGGGATGTAAAGAGTTTGGTTTATTGTTTGACCCGGAGGAACAAACTCCTGGTGAGCTAATCCTATACTATCAAAGAATGTGATCAACATTGTCTTAGTCCCCGAAGGTTGTCATTTTACTCTTTTCAAGGCTGATGATCCAGGACTCTGTCATTCAACACTTTGACACATCATGTGGTGGTCATACGGGTAGCACCAACGTATATCCCCAGCAGTAATCTTTGACAGAAATGTGGGATCAAGTCTGGCTCTATCCAGTCGTTCTATTGTACAATATACAATAAATAAACATCCACTGTGCGAGAGTGAAGGTATGTAAATACATGCATAATTACAAATTTATATGCTTTGTTTTCATCTGGCAGAGTTTTGCGTAAGTTTCCATTTCCCCAAATTTTCACATAAAATCTTATGACACATCATAACAGTTCTTCTGACATTACACATAAGACTTGGTGGTCTTCTTGCAATAACTGCCTTACACCCTCGACGTTTGCTTCGGTATATGCTCTGGGATAGTTTTGCACTTAATCTCTGCCTTCACGCAAACCTTTTGTGCCACTCAAAAACACGATTTCTTGAAAGTGCTTCACCTGCATATGCTTGCATAATCATTGTCCGCATTTGCTAGAGATTTTCTCGAGCTTAACACAGAACTTAATGTTCACTTTTTGTGCACAGTCAGTATCCATTTTGTCGCAATAACTGGGAAACATCGCCAAGGTAATTTCCAGGATGTGCACAAGAAGATAACATAAAAGCAACATTTGTTCCTTTATAGTATTGCAAACTTGGGGGAAAAGGCTGTCTGGAACTTTTCAGGCAGAGCGAATATACAAGAGTATAAATTTGTAGTTATGCAAGTATTTACATACCTTCACTCTTGCACAGTAGATGTTCATTTACTGTATATTGTACAATAGAACACTAGAGTGTTACAGTAATTGATAAATAATATGACATTTCTGTATTTTTGCTGTGACTTTAAATTTGTTTATTGTTGTATGTACACGAGTAATATTGCCATGTTTATTTCCATTGGATTTCACTTTTTTTGCGTCATATCAATTAGGGAAACCTGTTTGAATTTCCTGTCCAAAATTGTTTTTTCTACGCAATTTTTTGCACTTTAAAATAGTTCCAACAGCTTGAGAAATCTATGAGTGCTGCAAATTGCATAACATTACTTGTGCTTGCAATAGCTTCTTTAGGCATATTAATTTCTGTAGGGACACAATTTTGCTGTCTATACAAGGGCGATGTACTTGAGGACAGTATTATGGAAATGGAAGAGGATGTAGATGAAGATGAAATGGGAGATACGATACTGTGTGAAGAGTTTGACAGAGCACTGGAAGACCTGAGTCGAAACAAGGCCCCGGGAGTAGACAACATTCCGTTAGAACTACTGACGGTCTTGGGAGAGCCAGTCCTGACAAAACTCTACCATCTGGTGAGCAAGATGTACAAGACAGGCAAAATACCCTCAGACTTCAAGAAGAATATAATAATTCCAATCCCAAAGAAAGCAGGTGTTGACAGATGTGAAAATTACTGAACTATCAGTTTAATAAGTCACAGCTGCAAAATACTAACGCGAATTATTTACAGACGAATGGAAAAACTGATAGAAGCCGACCTCGGGGAAGATTAGTTTGGATTCCGTAGAAATGTTGGAACACGTGAGGCAATACTGACCTTACGACTTATCTTAGAAGGAAGATCAAGGAAAGGCAAACCTACGTTTCTATCATTTGTAGACTTAGAGAAAGCTTTTGACAATGTTGACTGGAATACTCTCTTTCAAATTCTAAAGGTGGCAGGGGTAAAATACAGGGAGCGAAAGGCTATTTACAATTTGTACAGAAACCAGATGGCCGTTATAAGAGTCGAGGGACATGAAAGGGAAGCAGTGGTTGGGAAAGGAGTGAGACAGGGTTGTAGCCTCTCCCCGATGTTATTCAATCTGTATATTGAGCAAGCAGTAAAAGAAACAAAAGAAAAATTTGGAGTAGGTATTAAAATCCAGGGAGAAGAAATAAAAACTTTGAGGTTCGCCGATGACATTGTAATTCTGTCAGAGACAGCAAAGGACTTGGAAGAGCAGTTGAACGGAATGGACAGTGTCTTGAAAGGAGGATATAAGATGAACATCAACAAAAGCAAAACGAGGATAGTGGAATGTAGTCGAATTAAGTCGGGTGATGCTGAGGGAACTAGATTAGGAAATGAGACACTTAAAGTAGTAAAGGAGTTTTGCTATTTGGGGAGCAAAATAACTAATGATGGTCGAAGTAGAGAGGCAATGTAGACTGGCAATGGCAAGGAAAGTGTTTCTGAAGAAGAAAAATTTGTTAACATCGAGTATAGATTCTAAGTGTCAGGAGGTCGTTTCTGAAAGTATTTGTATGGAGTGTAGCCCTGTATGGAAGTGAAACATGGACAATAAATAGTTTGGACAAGAAGAGAATAGAAGCTTTTGAAATGTGGTGCTACAGAAGAACGTTGAAGATTAGATGGGTAGATCACGTAACTAATGAGGAGGTATTGAATAGGTTTGGGGAGAAGAGAAGTTTGTGGCACAACTTGAAGAAGGGATCGGTTGGTTGGACATGTCCTGAGGCATCAAGGGATCACAAATTTAACACTGGAGGGCAGTGTGGAGGGTAAAAATCGTAGAGGGAGACCAAGAGATGAATACACTAAGCAGATTCAGAAGGATGTAGGTTGCAGTAGGTACTGGGAGATGAAGCAGCTTGCACAGGATAGATTAGCATGGAGAGCTGCATCAAACCAGTCTCAGGACTGAAGACCACAACAACAACAACACAATTTTGCTCCTCTTCTTCCTTTGTTTCTTCGTTATCACAATTTGTGGTGCGGATTTCTTACAAATCTGTTGCTGAAGTCAAAGTGAGTGATCTGGCAGAAAGTCATCATTTGCAAGGTAGTCATCTGCACTACATGAAATATTTCCCATTTTAATTAATTCAACAGTTGCTACTACATTTTCATGTTCTTCGATGGCCACAGACGTGTCTTGTTCTTGACCTGCAAAGCACTTGGTTTCAGAATGAGATTTTCACCCTGCAGTGGAGTGTGCTCTTCTGATATTCTGTCAGATTAAAACTGTGTGCCAGACTGAGACTTAAACTCAGGAACTTTGCCTTTCGTGGACTAGTGCTCTATCGACTGAATTACCAAAGCACAACTCATGACCTGTCCTCACAGCTTTACTTTCACTAGTACCTGATCTCCTACCTTCCAAACTTCACAGAAGCTCTCCTGCGAAACTTGCAACACTAGCACTCCTGGTAGAAAGGATTTTGTGGAGACATGACTTAGTTAGCCACATCCTGAGGGGTGTTTCTCAAATGAGATTTTCAGTGGAGTGTGTGCTGATATGAAACTTCACGGCAGGTTAAAACTTCATGCTGGACCTAGACTCGAACTGGGGACCTTTGTCTTTCGCGAGCAAGAGCTCTATCAACTGTGGCACCCGAGAATACACACTTCGCTGCAGATCGAAAAGATTCAGGAACCATATCCAAGCTGTGGGTAAGCCATGTCTCTGCAATTTCCTTTCTTCCAGGAGTGCTAGTCTTGCAGGTTTTGCAGCAGAGCTTCTGTGATCGTTGGAAGATAGGAGATGAGGTACTGGCAGAAGTAAAGCTTGTAAGGATGGGTTGTGAGACATGCTTGGGTAGCTCAGTTGGTAGAGCACTTGCCCTCAAAAGGCAAAGGCCCCAAGTTCGAGTGTTGGTCCGGCACACAGTTTTAATCTGCACAGGAAGTTTCACTTCATTACAGTTTTGGGCTTTATTTCCCATACTGCCAAGCTAATCCAATTTACTACAATCAGGACAGAAACCGACCACACAAGAACAAATGCACTTTCAACTTCTTAAACACGAGGAATGAGAGACTGTATCAGTAATCTCCTGTAATGGGACTGGAATATGTAAATAACTATCTAGTCCATGAGTTGTGAGAGCCTAATTGGACCTGGTGGTAACCAAGCCAATATCACGTCTGATTACTTGATTTTTGGGCAGCAGATGGCATTTTCTAGAAAAAGAACAACTTGGCAGTTTCCATTTTTTCAGTTTGGTATTGAAACAGCCCAACCATTCTTCCATAAGACTGCTCACCATCCATTCCTTTTTATTACTTCGTAATGTGACTAAAAGCTTATTGACATCTGATGTGGGTTTGTTTTTTTAATGCAGTTTTGCTGCCTTTCCAATCACCAGTGGCTTCTCCATTTCACCTAATATGTTTCCACACAGCAGTACAGTGTGTCTTTCATAGGACATTAGTCCAATGATGCACTTTTTACCTCGAATAGCTAGAGATTTTGAAGACAGTGCACAATAAAACAGTCCTGTTTTATTGACATTGAATATGTCTTTCTGGTCATAATTCACAATTACGTTCTAGAGTATTATCTTCCACTCTGTTGCTACACTTTCCTGCAAATCGTTAGCTTTCCCGCACACTTCATTCCACACAATGTTGAAACAATCCAGCCATCCTGTGGATGCCTTAAAGTCCATACTTCCAAGCTCTGTAGTGACTTGTAGAGCTTCACTCTGCATCATGGGTCCAGAAAAGATAGACTTTTTCCTCTTACACTTGCGAACTATTCCCATTCTCTCTCATTAATTTATTCATTTCCCATCTTTGCCTTTCTTTTCATTTCCCCATCCCCTTTCATCCATTTATCCTGTGTCTTACCTTTGTTTTTTAAAGTATGAAAAATTTGCAATTTACCACCTTTGAAACACAACATTATTTCACACACAGAGGGTTTGTCTTTCTCACTTGCCTCAAATACCTTAACCTTTTCGTTAAATTTCAGTGACACATATGTTTTGTTCAACACCACTTTATCACATAAAAGTGCTACTATTCAATTGAAAGTGGCAGAAAGTAATGCAGGTAGTGCAAAGTAATGCAGGTAGTGCATTTCTTTCAAATGTTTGACGTTGGCGAGTAAGACCATTGCTTAACATTACAGCACCCAACTCTTTCATAGCACAGATTGCAGCAGTGTGTTCATGGGTGCCCAACAATGTTCCAGTGTGCACCCAAGCATGTCAGTAATAATTGGAAACAAAAGATGCTGACAAACAGAGTGCTCATGAACAAATCATTGCCTCTGATGTCTCAACGCTGCATGTCACTTGTGTGTTGTTGCACAGAGCGTTGCAGTTTTCTGTCCATATCAGCAGCTCTGCATCAGCCCAAATCTCTCTTCTTGGTTTTGTGCCACTCAACAGCATTGTCAGGCTATACAATCTTTGTGTTAAAAGTAGCATCCTTGTATAGTCATGAATAACCGATGTACACTGTAATAAAATTGAAATTGGATCCTTCTATTACTCACCAGACTTACCTCCTTATGTAACCAAAAACTTTAAAGAAAATCTCAGTTCGCTTCTACATATGCTCCCCAGTCGTACTGTAATCATCAGTGGAGACTTCAATATCCAACAATCAATTAGGGAAATTACAGTTTTGTTAGTGGTGGACGTGATAAAACATCCTATGAAACATTACTAAAGGCACACAGTTCGGAACCCCACTCATGACTGAGTTGCGGCAGTTCTTAGCACACTGAACTTGTGGGAGGATGACAGTTCAAACCTGCGTCTGGCCATCCAGTTTCAGGTTTTCAGTGATTTCCCTGAATCGCTCTAGCAAAAGCCAGGATGGTTCCTTTGAAAGGGCACTGCTGATATCCTTCCTCGTCCTTGACACAATCCAAGCTTGTGCTCTAATGATGTCAATGTCGACGAGATGTTAAACCCAATCTTGCTTTCTTGTTTTTTCACTCATGATGGAAATGTATTGGACTTGACACAGTTGTGGCAACAAGAGACTTAGGCATACTGGTGCACAGAGCATGTGAAATCTCAGACCATGGCAGCTTAGCAGCTAAATTGCACCACTTTCAGGCTGTGGTCTGTACAAACAGTTAACAACCGCTGCCAGATGAAACGTGAAAAACCGAAGAAGCCGAGACCACAGCCTGCAGAGGACGAAGACAAACTGTCTGCCACTGTGATAATACCATACATTGGGAACACATTAGCAGAGAGCTGCAGAACACTCCAAAATTACATGTCAGGTGCGTGTTTCACCCTCCGTCCAAGACGGAAACTTTTATTAGTGTCAGTCAAGGATGACTTAGGACTCCAGGTACCGGCAGTTTACCACATCCCTTGCCAGTGCAAAAATATATGTAGGCCTGACCATCTGGAGAGTACAGGGGAGATGCACAAAGCAGAAACACCACATAGACAACATACAGCCAACAAAGTCCACCGTGGCAGAACAATGCATCTCCCATGGACATGACATGAACTGCGATGGCATAAAGGTGTTGCAGCAGTCGAATACCTTCTGGGATTGTACTCTTAAAAAGGCAATGGAGATCAAAGTGTAAGACGAGCTAATAAATAAGGACAGTGGCTTTCAGTTAAGCAAGGCTTAGGATCCAGCCTTGAGTACGATCAAATCAAATTGGCATTCTACACGGAAATCCGATCTCATCAGGATGTCTGAAGAAGACGCAGTGTCACCTCAGCGGCTGAGATCTGCACGTGGCCATGACCACGAAAAGGTTGTGGTTCATGATGTGTCGTGGAGTGCCGCACTTCCCCCACCACCCAGCGCCATGCCTCCCCCACCACCTGCCACGGACTGCATGGAGGCACCGAGACGGTGGTTGCGGAGGGGCGGGGTGGGGGTGGATAAAGACTAATCAAACAGTCAAACAGTGGAATATCTAGTATGGAATGTAACAATATTATGAAAAGGAAAGTTGCTACTCACCAAATAGTGAAAAAAATGAAATGATCGTATGGCATTGCTGGCTGGGAAGCCCCATTCGGGGAATTTCGGACACCGAGTGCGACTCTTATTTCAGTCAACGCCACATTGGGCAACTCGCTTGCTGATGATGAGGATGAAATGGTGATACGGACAACACAACACTCAGTCCGCAAGTGGGGAAAATCTCCAACTTGGCCGGGAATCAAACCCAGGCCCGCTGCATGGGAGGCAAGCACGTAGCCACTTAGCTAAGCAGGCAGACACAGACAGGCACAACAAAAAAGACTGCCACAAATAAAGCTTTCGTCCATTAAGGCCTTCGTCAACAATAAACACACACACAACTTGTAACCGCAAGTGGCCAAAAGCTTTATTTGTGGAGGTAAAGACTATGCAGAGTCAGCATCCATCAGAGGTCAATCAGTCTCCAGGAACACTTGAAGATGACAAGAAGTCAGCTTGCTGAAATATCTCACCTGTGAACACCACCATCCTGCTGAATACCAACAGAATATTCAAGATTTTTGTACACCAGGAAAACTTAAAATCAAAAAAACTGTTACTCCAACTTCATTGTTGTTGTGGTCTTCAGTCCTGAGACTGGTTTGATGCAGCTCTCCATGCTACTCTATCCTGTGCAAGCTTCTTCATCTCCCAGTACCTGCTTAGTGTATTCATCTCTTGGTCTCCCTCTACGATTTTTACCCTCCACACTGCCCTCCAATGCTAAATTTGTGATCCCTTGATGCCTCAAAACATGTCCTACCAACCGATCCCTTCTTCTAGTCAAGTTGTGCCACAAACTTCTCTTCTCCCCAATCCTATTCAATACCTCCTCGTTAGTTACGTGATCTACCCACCTTATCTTCAGCATTCTTCTGTAACGCCACATTTCGAAAGCTTCTATTCTCTTCTTGTCCATACTAGTTATCATCCATGTTTCAGTTCCATACATGGCTACACTCCATACAAATACTTTCAGCAACGACTTCCTGACACTTAGAATCTATACTCGATGTTAACAAATTTCTCTTCTTCAGAAACAATTTCCTTGCCATTGCCAGTCTACATTTTATATCCTCTCTACTTCGATCATCATCAGTTATTAGCTCCCCAAATAGCAAAACTCCTTTACTACTTTAAGTGTCTCATTTCCTAATCTAATTCCCTCAGCATAACCCGATTTAATTTGACTACGTTCCATTATCCTCGTTTTGCTTTTGTTGATGTTCATCTTATATCCTCCTATCAAGACACTGTCCATTCCGTTCAACTGCTCTTCCAAGTCCTTTGCTGTCTCTGACAGAATTACAATGTCATCGGCGAACCTCAAAGTTTTTACTTCTTCTCCATGAATTTTAATACCTACTCCGAATTTTTCTTTTGTTTCCTTTACTGCTTGCTCAATATACAGATTGAATAACATCGGGGAGAGGCTACAACCCTGTCTCACTCCTTTCCCAACCACTGCTTCCCTTTCATGCCCCCTCGACTCTTATAACTGCCATCTGGTTTCTGTACAAATTGTAAATAGCCTTTCGCTCCCTGTATTTTACCCCTGCCACCTTTAGAATGTGAAAGAGAGTATTCCAGTCAACATTGTCAAAAGCTTTCTCTAAGTCTCCAAATGCTAGAAACATAGGTTTGCCTTTTCATAATCTTTCTTCTAAGATAAGTCGTAAGGTTAGTATTGCCTCACGTGTTTCAACATTTCTACGGAATCCAAACTAATCTTCCCCGAGGTCCGCTTCTACCAGTTTTTCCATTCGTCTGTAAAGAATTCGTGTTAGTATTTTGCAGCTGTGACTTATTAAACTGATAGTTCGGTAATTTTCACATCTGTCAACACATGCTTTCTTTGGGATTGGAATTATTATATTCTTCTTGAAGTCTGAGGGTATTTCACCTGTCTCATACATCTTGGTCACCAGATGGTAGAGTTTTGTCAGGACTGGCTCTCCCTAGGCCGTCAGTAGTTCTAACAGAATGTTGTCTACTCCCGGGGCCTTGTTTCGACTCAGGTCTTTCAGTGCTCTGTCAAACTCTTCACGCAGTATCGTATCTCCCATTTCATCTTCATCTACATCCTCTTCCATTTCCATAATATTGTCCTCAAGGACATCGCCCTTGTATAAACCCTCTATATACTCCTTCCACCTTTCTGCCTTCCCTTCTTTGCTTAGAACTGGGTTGCCATCTGAGCTCTTGATATTCATACAAGTGGTTCTCTTCTCTCCAAAGGTCTCTTTAATTTTCCTGTAGGCAGTATGTATCTTACCCCTAGTGAGACAAGCCTCTACATCCTTACATTTGTCCTCTAGCCATCCCTGCTTAGCCATTTTGCACTTCCTGTCGATCTCATTTTTGAGACGTTTGTATTCCTTTTTGCCTGCTTCATTTACTGCATTTTTATATTTTCTCCTTTCATCAATTAAATTCAATATTTCTTCTGTTACCCAAGGATTTCTATTAGCCCTCGTCTTTTTACCTACTTGATCTTCTGCTGCTTTCACTACTTCATCCCTCAGAGCTACCCATTCTTCTTCTACTGTATTTCTTTCCCCCATTCCTGTCAATTGTTCCCTTATGCTCTCCCTGAAACTCTCTACAACGTCTCGTTCTTTCAGTTTATCCAGGTCCCATCTCCTTAAATTCCCACCTTTTTGCAGTTTCTTCAGTTTCAATCTGCAGTTCATAACCAAGAGGTTGTGGTCAGAATCCATATCTGCCCCTGGAAATGTCTTACAGTTTAAAACCTGGTTCCTAAATCTCTGTCTTACCATTATATAATCTATCTGATACCTTTTAGTATCTCCAGGATTCTTCCAGGTATACAACCAACTTCATTGGTGATGCAAAATATTAAGACCTTGCTGCAGTATTTATACGTTGTCCAAGAGCATTGTCCACTTCTCGACGTTTTTTCTTCAATATCGCATGGTCCAGGAAAATGACTAATTTCTCAGGTATATCAGACTCTATTTTTTGAAAATTATTATCTGATGATTGAGGATAGTATGTTGCCTAATAGATCTTGGAATGAGTATCCTGTATAGTGATTGCTGATGTTATCTTTACAATACACCAACATTATTCGGTCTTGCTTCCCCCCCCCCCCCCTCCCCCCCCCCCCTTATCCCACTAGTCAGCCAACCGGGCTGTCCATTACTGCTAGTACCCCGTTTAGAATGTTCTAATGGAAAGCAACTCTCAAAGAGCATGAGAAATGTGTTATGGAAAGCATTGTATTTATCATCTATATTATCGGCACTATAAACATCTTGCCACTCTTGTTCCTTGACAAGTTTTGAAAAACTCTCTATTGCTGTTGGATTAACTTTCCTACGTATTTTGTAATTAAATACGACATTGGTTAGAGTATAAAAACCTTTTAGTGTTAAAATTTGTGCATCATGGTCTGAAAGGCCATTCACCCTTTTACTAACAGAATGCCCGTCTAGTAATGAAGAATGAATAAAAATATTGTCTCTGACTGTGCTACTGTTCCCCTGCACCCTAGTTGGAAAAAACAGTTTGCATCAGATCATATGAATTTAGGAGATCTACCAACATCTTTTTTCTTGCACAGTGATATACAAAATTAATATTGAAGTCACACATAGAACTACTTTCTGGTACTTCCTACAAAGTGAATCAAGAACCCTCTCTAGCTTAAGCAAGAATGCTCTGAAGTCGGAGTTAGGGGAGCTATAAACAACAGCAAATAGAAGTTTAGTTTCACTAAATTCAACTAATGCTGCACAACTTTCAAATATCTGTTCAGTGCAGTGTTGTGATACGTCTATGGTCTCAAATGAAATACTGTTTTTTATGTACAGAGCCACTCCCCCACTCCGCAAGGAACTCCTAGAGAAACAGCCAGCTAATCTGTAGTCTGGTAAAGGAAGCCTCTAAATTATCAAATTATTTAAGTGGTGCTCAGATATACCAATAATTTCAGAGTTAGCATCTATTAGCAGTTCACTAACTTTATCTCTAATACCTCTTATATTTTGATGAAATATGCTAATTCCTTCTCTACTTGGAAACATTACATCCTCTGGAGGTGAGCCCTTAGTTAGTCACTTCCTTTAAGCGGGTATACCTATCAGCTGACTTCAGTCTAAAAAAGGTGCAGCTCTAACACCAACTACTACAGGAATTTTTCCATGAGTGACACCACTACCAGCATCACCACCACCCACTACACTGTCACCCATAAGCTTAGCCAGCCTCCCCTTCCTATACACCTATTGAGGTGCAGGCCATGCCTAGTGAAACCCCATCTACTGATAGACCCAACTGGCACCACTGAGCTGTGATCCATGCCCTCCTCCGTCAGTGCCCTCCACAGCCCCCACATTAATGTGCCTGACAGCCTCATTAAGGTGAGGCCGATCATGACGCTTTGTCCACAGTTTTGAACTTCAGCAGATGTCAACAATGAAGCTAGCAGACTTGCAGCATCTGTTAAACTACTTGCCCAAATTTGCGGGAGTGACCATAGTAGAATATAGGGCACACCTCGCTGCCTCTGCAGGAAGAGGAAGTATAGGTGCACTTTGAAAATTTGAGGGATATTAATTAATTAATTAATTAATTAGTCAGTTAATGCAGCATTGAAAGATGTTTGAAATTGGTGCATGTTGTACTTTCCTTTACATCTCATAACCTCACTGTGAGAGTATAGGACGATTTGTGACTGGGTGTGAGACCAGTAGAGAGTGATGAGAAGCTGCACCAATCCCCCATGGAATTATATGCCTCAGTATTCAACCTTGAAAAGATTGACAGACCCTTGAGAGTATGTCACTGTCCATTGACATGTAGTTTACTCCTCCAGGAAGAAGACTGTTCGTAATCTATAAGCCTCATTTTATTTTGTCAAAAGTGGTTATCTCCTTGTTTTCCCTCTATTTTAACTATCGCCAAGCTAAATGGAGCACACACTTTTTATTTATTGTTTATAATTCATTATTGTCCAATTTTTCTAAATTTTTCAAGATTATGGCTTAGTGTGATACTTGTAAATGAGCATCCAGTCACAAATTTACGGATTATTACTTTTAGTTTCTGTTCTATTAAGCTATTTTCAGTCTGATAAACTATAAGAATCCTATCTTATATGTTAATCCAATACATTTCATACCTTCTTTCCCACTGTAATAGGTTTGCAAATAAATGTGTTTTTCAGGTTTCCACCTTTCAAGATATGTTAAAGACTGCAGGGAAGAATTCTGTGCGTGAGTTGGTCGTGTCTGAAGACACACTACTGCCATTTGAAGAACAATATAAATCAGCTCTGGGGCAACTGAAGCAGGATATGGAGGTGAGTGTTGATTCTGAATTATTTGTCAATGTTGTTTCTCGAGATAATGTACTGTACCCCTCACCACCAGGAAAAACTACACTAATAGTGTGGTGTCACCGTCAGACACCACACTTGCTAGGTGGTAGCCTTTAAATCGGCCGCGGTCCAGTAGTATACGGCGGACCCGCGTGTCGCCACTATCAGTGATTGCAGACCGAGCGCCGCCACACGGCAGGTCTAGAGAGACGTACTAGCACTCGCCCCAGTTGTACGGACGACTTTGCTAGTGACTACACGGACGGAGACACTCTCATTTGCCGAGAATATAGATTGCATAGCCTTCAGCTAAGTCAATGGCTACGACCTAGCAAGGCGCCATTAACAGTATATTGCATGTATCTAAAGAGTCTAACTTGTATCGCCAAGAGCAATGTTCACCAATTGTGGGTTAAAGTTAAGTATTCCCGCAGCTACGTACTTTTCTTTATAGCATTCATTACGTATCCTGTTTCAGACCTCACGCCAGCCTGCGTGAGTTTAAGCGCGTGCCTTTCGGTTACCCGTCACTGTGGACTGGCTGTCTTGTCAGTCCACAACAAATACCATGTAACATCAACTACAGCCTCAGGAAGAGTGTACACGCTGTATACAGCTGAAGCCACTCTTTGATGGTTAGATAATGTAAAGCTACAGAACCATGGGGATAGCAAGTACCGTGTTTCACACACTGTTCCAAACAGTCTTGACATTTTTTGTGAGATCGAGATCGGGTGACTTAGTAAGTCAGTCAAGAGGCCTCATGTGTTCATCAAACCAGGAATGTGTGTCTGCGGCCCTGCAAACGTGACTGTTATCATCTCAGAACACATTCTCATCATAAAGCTGTAAAAAAAAGGTCGACACTTGGTTTTTGATAATGTCAAAATAGACACTGTGGTTCATGGCTGCGGTAATCTTAACGAGTGGACACATGTTGTTCCATGTAGAATGCCACCGAGACATCTCGAAGCCATCTGTGACTGAACTACTCCGTCCACACATTACATATTAAATGCCTCATTTGGGCGTCTGTGCACTCAGTAAATTACATGATTTGAAAAGAGACAGTATCGTGACTCGTCGCACTGTACCGCATGGTTCTATCAGCTGGTGTTCAGTTTCTGTCATTTGACCCACTGAAGAGGTGAAGCATTATGTGCTGCTGTCAGCAATGGCCTTTCATAAGGTACCTGACTCCAGATTTCCAGTGCAAATTCCCGCACTGCGCCCCCTTTAGCTCCTGATTTCAGACATAGAACTTCAAACGGCAATGGCATCTTTCTTCCGTAGACCACCTCGAACGGTGGCATTTTGACCCCCGAATGTATTTTAGTGTTATAACTCGATACCACATATGGAAGATAAATGTCCCAGTTATCATGGTTCCCATTGACATTGTACTCGCTCTGTTCTCCCATTCGCCTGCTGATGAAATGGACTAGTCTATAATTTTTTAATCCTCAATAGGCGACACAACTGTAACATTAAGTCATACATGAAGTTCATTCCCTGATCTGTAATTATGGTATCAGGCACCCCAAACTTCAGTAACCAGTTATTGATTAAAGCTTGTGCTACTGTACTTGCCTGTTGGTCTGGTATTGCGACCATGGCTAGAAACCGCGAAAAGTGATCAATTATAGTTAAAACGTAACAATTCCCTGACGGTGTTTTGTTGTATGGCTCACAAATATCTAGCCCGATAAACTCAAATGTTTTCGAAGCCTGTGGTAACCGTTGCAATTAAATTCTTGCACACATCACATCCGCTAACTGCACACGCGACACACAATTTGCTTCGTATTGCTCCAAATCGTTCTACTACTCGTCTTCCCGTTGCTTGACGACCACCATGCCCTGAGAGCACAGGTCATGGGCCTGCTTTAGGACTTCCTCTCTCAAACTGGTCCGTACCTGGTAACTCTACATAACAAATTTCCCTCCACAATGAAATGTGGTTGAGTTCTAAAACCCTGGCACCCCTCCTTCTCTGCTTGTGCCCTTTGCCATTCTGAGACACTCTTACCCATTACTTCTAGTGCATCTAATTTGCGTCTTAAAGCATCTGCATTCCCGTATTTCTTCCCTGGCTTATAAATTACTTCAAAGTAAAATTAACTTAATTTTAGAGCCCACTGTGTTAATCGACGAAGGATCGTTGAGTCGCAGTAACCATCTCAACACCGCATGATCCGTGACGACCTTAAACTTCCTACCATAAAGATAACAACGTAAATATGTTACTCCATGTATTACAGCCAGCATCTCCTTTTCCATTGTGGAATAATTCTGCTCTGCCATATTTGACTGTCTAGAAGCATACGCCACTGGATGCTCCTGTCCATTCACCATTTGCCCCAAAACACATCCTACTGTGGCATTTGAAGCATCACAAGATAAGATGAAATCTTCTTCAAAATTGGGAAACACCAACACTGGACCAGAAACTAATCCCGTCCAATTCATCGAAAGCTTCCTGACATTCCTCTGCCCATTGAAATCTAACCCTTTTCTTTAAAAGCTTTGTCAATGGCTCGGCTATTTTAGCAAATCTTTTCAAATTTACGATGATATGAACATAACCCAATATATGATTGTAATTGCTTCATTGTATGTGGTGTCGGGAAGTTTTGAACTGCGTCTGTTAACCGAGGATAGGTTTGAACCCCTTGTTCACTAATTACGTGATCTAAGTATTTGAACTGTGTCTGCGCAAACTTACATTTTTCTAAACTTAATGTTAACCATGCTGGCCACAGTCTTCTAAAGACTTCTCTTAAACGTGATACATGTTCTGGTATATCCTTCAAAAATACTATAATGTCATCTAGGTAAACCATACATCTCTTTGGTTTCAATCCCCTTAAAATCCCGTCTAATAATTGCCGAAAAGTTGCCAGTGCTTTCTTCAACCCAAACAGCATACGTATATACTGATATTGTCCCCCAAGAACAGTAAAAGCTGTCTTTGCCGTATCCTCTGGCGCTACTTCCAACTAATGGTATCCACTCTGTAAATACATTGTTGTAAAATACTTACATTGTCCCAGATTGTCCATTGTGTCCATGATATTTGGAATCGGATATGCGTCCGAAATGGTTTTCGCATTCAGAAACCTACTTGATATGGACTACCGCTATGTTCTATGATCCCATCCCGTAGTTGGTTCTATAAACTCCTCTAGTAGCGGTTGCATATGATGTGCTATCCTATATGGTTTCATAAACACTGGTGTATTATCCTCCGTTGGTATGTGATGCTTTGTAATCAGTATTGCTGGTAACTTACCCTCTGTTCCAAGTAAATTGCTAAATGTCAGTAATAATTCCTCCCACGCAACCCTGTCGTCTCCCTGCAAATGCTGTAATTTCCCCTTAATTGCGCTGATGTTTGGAAGTGCATGAAATAAATGTAAGGCATGCCAATAAACAATATTAAATATTATCTTAAAAGGGTCAGTATGACCACTCAGTGCATTAAGGGTGAAACCTTGAAACCTGTAAAGAATCATAATCAGTTTTTTCATTATAATGAAAGTAAGTTTCAGATGACTAAAACTCATAAAAGGAAGTGTTGTTCCAGTCATTCTGTGAAACTTAACTATCACTTAACAAAAATTATTCTGACCCATCTGGGCGTACTGATATTTAGGGAGTGACAAAGTTTTTCTTTGGTGAGTTCATTCATCAATGGAAAATCATACATGTATGAGGACAGATCAATAAATACCTACCAAAGAAGGACTGCTCTGAACAGCAGATAGGAAACATAGGTGGAAATCCCCACCTCAGAACTAACACATCGATTGTCTCAAGAAAAGACAGCAGAGCATTTTTGTATCTCATTTGTATGAGTTGTTAGCTCGTGCGGAGGACATTATGCAAAAATTAAGTGATTTTCCATTCCACTACATGCCCACTGGTCACTGTTTGGTGAATTGAAGCCTATCCTCATATACGAGGGCATGCTGAAGAGTAATGCCTCCAATTTTTTTATTCTGTTCTCATTATCTGTTGAGGCTATACTCGTCATTCATATTACTCAGTTGACTTTCCCACCTCGCTGGCGTAAGTTGCAACCCTCTGCCGCTAGAGGGCTCCGAATTATACTGTGTAACTTGGCGGTATGTTATGTAACCGTGTCGGTGTGTGAGAAACAGCGTGTTGTAAACGAGTTTCGATTTCGAAGAGCCTTTCTACACGTGGAGAACCCTCTCCTTCAGCATGACAGTACCAGACCACATACTAGTGCTGCTGTATCTGCAGTAATCCGATGCCTCAGCTTCACTTTCATTGATAATCTCCTGTAGAGTCCTGTCTTGGTCCCATCCAATTTTCATCCATTTCCAAAAATTAAAGAACACCATTGAGGACTTCACTTTGATAGTGATGAAGCAGTGCAAGCAGAGGTGACATTGTGGCTCCATTTACAAAGTCAAACATTCTACAGTGACTATGTCAACGAACTGGTCTCTTGTTGGGAGAAATTTGTTTGGCATACAGTGTTGCTGTGTGGAGAAGTGAATATGTAGATGTGAAGAATAAAGATGATGGTAACAAAGTTAGTTTTATTTAAAAAAGCTCATAAGAATTCTCAAATTAAAAATTTGGAGGCATTACTTTTCAGCACATCCTCATACATATTATTTGATCAAGATAAAGATTTTAACCGAAATTCAGTTTTCTCCATTACAGTCAGTAAGGAAAAAACAGAACAGATCTCCAGGAAAATTTTGAGTACATCATAATGTAATTTTGTCACTAGAAAAACATGAAAATATATCTAAAAACAAAGATGATGTAACTTACCACACGAAAGCATTGGTATGTTGATAGACACACAAACAAACACACACACAAAATTCAAGCTTTCGCAACCCACGGTTGCTTCATCAGGAAAGAAGGAAGGAGAGGGAAAGACGAAAGGATGTGGGTTTTAAGGGAGAGGGTAAGGAGTCATTCCAATCCTGGGAGCGGAAAGACTTACCTTAGGGGGAAAAAAGGACAGGTGTACACTCGCGCGCGCGCGCACACACACACACACACATACATATCCATCCGCACATATACAGACACAAGCAGACATATGTAAAGGCTCGACTGACATCTCTGCCCAAACTCTTTGCCTTTACATGACTCCTTACCCTCTCCCTTAAAACCCACATCCTTTCATCTTTCCCTCTCCTTCCCTCTTTCCCAATGAAGCAACTGTGGGTTGCGAAAGCTTGAATTTTGTGTGTGTGTTTGTGTTTGTTTGTGTGTCTATCAACATACCAATGCTTTCGTTTGGTAAGTTACATCATCTTTGTTTTTAGATATATTTTTCCCACGTGGAATGTTTCCCTCTATTATATTCATATCATTAAAGAAAAACATGAAAAAATAGACAAGAGTCAAGTGTCATGTTGACAGTTGATACAAGCAACATAAGAAACTTGTGTATTCCATTGAACATGCAAATTGCTATCTCAAAATTGTGCTGCTTTTTGTTGAATGGTAGTTAGCCACCATGACAACATATACATCTCTGGCATGTAGCCTTTACCATCCACAGCAAATATTTCACCAAATGGTCTTAAATTGGTAGTTGAATTTAATATTGTTTCATCATAAACTAAAAGTTATCATGAACATAAATTATGTAGTGCATATAAGTGACTGGAAAGAGCCATTATTTTTTTTTAATTGTGACTGATAAAACAACCGCAAATGTAAATATCTTGGATTATATGTCGAGAGAGATCTGAATTGGAATGATCATATAAAACTAACTGTTGGAAAAGCAGATGTCATATCAAGAGTCATTGGAAGAATCCGAAGGAAACGTAGTTGACCCGCAAATGAGGTTTCTTACAAAAATGTCCATTCTTGAATGTTGCTCATCAATTGGGGTCATTGTCAGATAGGATTAATAGAGGAGCTAAAAGAAGAGCATAAAATTCTGTCAGGGATCATTTCATAATAAGAGCAGGGTTGCTCATCAAACACGACAAAAGATGTGTACTATAAAAATTCAAGGTTTGTGAAATTCAAAAAGAGAGGCCCCCCCCCCCCCCCCCCCCACACACACACACACACACACACACACACACACACACACACACACACACCTTGCAAAATGGCAATGAGTGGAAAATCAAGGAATTTCAAGCTCATACAGAATCTTAACTGACAATCATTCTCCTTCTCACCATATACAGATGTAATAGGTAAGGAGAGATGTTAGTGGTACCTGAAGTACCTCTGCCACACACCAAAGGGTGGCTTGTAAATTATAGATGTGTTAAAAATATCCCGTGTAACATCACTCTGTTTTAGGTGACATGAGTTTACTATTCTTGACTTTTTCAACATTTATTCTTTCTTATAGGATGAGAGGAATAGTCTCCTGCAAAAAATGAAGGAGAAGAAAACAAAAAAAGTTATGGCACCAAGAAGAAAGAAGTTAAAACTCAAACAATTCAAACCAAGAAAGGTGATGAGTACCAAGACCTAAGTATAATGATTGTTCATAATATGTTGTATGTTTGCATGTTATTACTATTAAATTTTATATTTTTTTCTCTGTTGCTTTATTTCTTTTTTCCCTTAAATATCTTCATGAATTTTAGTTTTGTAGGATGTAACAAACTTATTGAAATTACAACAAGCTTGTTATCACTTTTTTATGAAGTTCAAAATTTTCAGCATTCAATATTAGGTTTCAGTCCATCTCTGTTTTTTTCTACAGTAGTTAGACAAATTATCAATTTCTCTTTTGGCTTACTTGCGTTTAGACTCCATTTCAAGGTACTGGGAGAATTTCATTTAATATTCAGTGATCTCTTTTTCTTTTTATATAAAGTTCTCAACAGAAGGAAAAGACACACAATAATCATGCTGAAAGTTTCGAGAAATTCTTGTAAATTACTGCTTTCCAAAAATTTAAGTGTTTTTAAAGTATTGTCCTTCATTCTGCATGTGCCAGTGCCACCTATCAAATCTGTTAGTGGAAGCTCAAAGATGTGATTTCTTGGGTAAGATACAGACACTTTAAAGAAATTAAAACAGCGTCCAATTATTGTTTCCTCCTGTCTTCAAAATGAGAAGAAATTAAATACAGCCATATGCAGACTGCAAATTTGGACTTGGAACTCCACAAGATATCTTTTAGACAAAGCTGTGATCAGGTACTTTATTGTGGTGGAGATCCCTCAAAGTCACCCTTTCGACTGGTTCTCAGGCATCCTTTTTAAAAGTTTTGGAAAAGTAATCTCTGGTTGATTTCTTCATACACCTCTGCCTCTAGTCCGTATATATTCACCCCCTTTTTGTTTTCCAACTCTGGCAGATGAAATCAGTGGTTTGAACTTAATAATTTGAATTCCAGTTTCAAGCTTTGTTTTAAGTAAAATCTTATTTCCCTATTTGTATGGTTTTACTGACCACACCTAGCTACGTCAATGCACACACCTTGCTACACAAAGTTTTGTTAAACAGACAGTGTGGAGGCTGGCCGTCTTGTCTTGCCCATTTGCCCTGTGAGTGAACAGTTGGCCACTGCTTCAGCAGGGTCCTTCGAGCTATGGGGGGGGGGGGGGGGAGTGCTAGTTTCATGAGCTCTAGTGGTAAGCACATTATGGAGTCCTTCAGCTGAATAGTGCCCAGGACCAGAAAGAAATCCAGTGTGCATTCAGAACATCTGCCGAGTTAGGTCTCATCTGGGATATGCAGGAGCCCCTGCCTTCAGCTGTCGAGTGTACAGGGTGCAGTCATCTGCAAGTTGTGGCTCACCTGTGGCATCTGTCACTTGGGATCTGGACCTGTCCTCAATTTTATGGGCGGGTGGCAGAACCGGTGAAGACTGCTGGCCTCTTGTACAAGGTGCAAGCATAATTCTCAGTATGCAGCATAGTTCCCAGAATTGATTGGGGTGCTTTCAGTTGGAGCCAAGTAAATGGTCTCAATCAGTTCTGTGACAATCTTGGCTGTGGATCTATGGATCTTCCCATAAGGTGGAGAACTGTAGGACTTCCGTTGGTAGGTCAGGTGTGCAGTACATGAAAGAAGCTGCTACTTGGGTAGCAGACTACTTGTTGAGTGCTCAGTGTTTTTTAGGCTAGTCAGTAGTTCAAGGTCCACTGGTGAACGCTTACTAGTTGTTATGCAGAGAGCAAAATCAGATTGTGTACAAAGTAAAGACACTTCAGCTGTCAAAATTCTAACAGTAAATTGTATTTGGAAGTTCCCGAATTTACTGCTCTTTAGGAAAGTTGCTGTGTTCAAATTATTGCAGGAACTGAGAGCTATCTGAAACCTGAAGTAGAGAGGTCTGAAATATTTGGTGAAGGTATATTGAAAAGACAGATTAGACGCCATAGGAGTGGGAGTGTTCATTGCAGTTGACAAAAATATTCTGCCTATCGAGGCCCAGTTTGAGTCTTTGTGAAATTATCTGGACTCGTGTAACAGGTCTAGGTGAACTTATGTTCGATATCAGATGTTTTTACCGGCAACCCAATTCTGCTGTGACATTTTTGGAATCATTCAAGCACAGAAACACCCACCCAGCCAATTTAATATTAGTTGGAGGTGACTTTAACCTATCAAGTGTAGACTGGAACATCTGTCGATTTATTGCAGGTAGTATGAGCAGGCAGTCTTGTGAAGTGCTTTTGAACACATTTTCCAAAAACTGTCTCAAAACAGCTAGCTCAACAGCCCACACACAGTGGAAATATCAGGTCTGATCAGAAAAATTCTGGAACTTTTTCCACAAAATTTTTCTACACTTACCTTTTACTTCTTGTGCATAATCTCCAAAACACTCTCATTCACAATTGATACATTACTCCCAAGGCTGCTTCCACTTATGGAAGCAGTCTTAGTACACCTCTTGCTAGATTGCACAAAGCATTCTCTGCGGATTTTCTTTTATCTCATTTATTGTTGCAAATCTTGGTCCTTTCAAGGCGGTTTTCAACTTCGGAGAAAAAAAAAAAGTCAACAGGGGCCAGGTTTGACGAGTACGGAGGATGAGGCAGCACAGTGATTTTGTTTTTTGTGCAATAGTCACACACCGACAGGGATGACTGTATGTTATCGTGATGCAAGAGCCATGATTTGTCTCACCACATTTCAGGCTGTTTCCTTCTCACATTATCTTGCAAGCATTGCAACACATCCTGATAGTACCATCGATTAACAGTTTGTCCATTTGGCATGAATTCACGATGAACTAGTCCTTCAAAGTCAAAGAAAACTATCAGCATGACTTTGACATTTGACCTGACGTGACAAGCTTTTTCTGGGCTTGGAGAACCTTTCTCGACCCATTGTGAAGATTGAACCTTGGTCTCAACTTCGTAATCATAGATCCACGTCTCATAACGCATTATGATTCTCTTAAGGAACATCTCATTATCATTTGTATGATCCAAAAGTTCTTCACAGATTACAAGGCAAAGATCTTTCTGGTCTTATCTCATGAGCTGTGGGATGAACTAGGCAGTTCCAAGATGCTATGTCAGGATTTCATTACATGATCCAACTGAAATGTTACATTCTTTTGCAATCTCTCAGTCAGTCTTCCATTGGCATGCACAATTTCATTGACGTTCCTGTCAAGAGCGTAGTCAGTAGACATCAAAGGGCATCCTGAACGAGGATCATTAACTTCTGTCTGGCCATTTTTAAACCATGTGAATCATTCTTAACCCCGAGAAAGGCTTAAGAATTCATCACTGCTGGCTTCCTGCAACATTAGGTGTGTCTCTGTAATGCAGACACTTTGCTCCTTGAACTCTGCCATTTCAAAATTCACAAATTGTGTAACACAACGTTCTACATACAACACAACGGAACTTCTGGCAGTTACACATTAAACACAGGTGTGTCCAGGAATGCCAGCTGCATTTTGCTCCAACACACCATTGGCACAAAAATATGAATGTTCCATAATTTTTTGAACAGACCTCATATTTAGACCTTGTGGCTTCAAACAGCTCTGACATTATCAGTGGTGTCAATGTAGAGACAAGAATTAGTGGTCATAGCAACAGTGATTACTAAAGTTAATAAATCAATCAAAGAGAGTGGGAGAGTGTTTTTGATAGCAAGATCAGATAAGTAGTTGTTAGCATCTCAGGATTCATTCCATTATGATGTATATAGAGGAATTGTGGGCAAAGCTTAAGCAGATTGTAAATCATGCCTTGGAGAAGTATATGCTGCATAAGTGAATTCAGGGTGGAAAAGACTCACACGGTTTAGTAACAAAATTCAGAAGCTGCTGAGGAAGCAGAGACTGTGGCACTCATGGTTCAAGAAGGAATCCGTAAATGACAACAGGCAAAATTTTTTACAACTTTGTGCATCTTTTAAAAGATCGAAGCATGAAACATACAGCTACCACTGTCATATATTAGCATAAGATCTTGCGACAACCTGAGGAAATTGTGGTCTGTAACATCAGTTGTTAAGCAGGTTGAAGGCTTCTATCGAGTCACTCCTTGACTAGTGTGGTGTGGCAATAGAAGAGAGTAAAAGGAAACCCAAATTTTTAATCTCACATTTAAGAAAGCATTCATGCAAGAGGATCATACAAACTTACCATTGTTTGACTATTGTACAGAGTCCCATAGGAGGACATAGTAATAAACATCACTCGTATAGAGAAGAAACTCAAGAGTTGAGAACAAATAGGTCCCCAGGCTCAGGTGGAATCCCAGTTTGGTTTTAGAGATGTTACTCTATTACATTGGCCCCTTACAAAGACAGAGGCAAATCTCTCGCCCAATGCAAAGTCCCAAATGACTGGAAAAATTGCAGGTGACTCTTGTATATAAGAAGGGTAAGAGAATGGAACCTCAAAATTACAGACCAATATGTTTATTCTGCACAGTGTGGCCCTTGCTGCATCAATAAGGAAGCAACCTCCCATCTGCATGGACTACTCATATGAAACTCAGTTAGTTGTGCAAACTGTGGGTGAAGGACAACAGGTGGGTACCATATTCCTAAATTTCCAGAAAGCCTTCGACACAGTGGGCCACCGCACACTGTTAACATAGGTATGAGCATGCCAAATAGGTTCCCAGATATGTTAGTGGCTCAAAGACTTCTTAAGCTGTAGAACGCAGTACATTGTCCTCGGCGGTGAGTGTTCATCAGAGACAAGAATATCATCAGAGGTGTCCAGGGCAAGTGTGGTAGGTCTGCTCTTGTTCTCTGTATACACAAATGTCTGATGGACAGGGTGAGCAGCAGTCTGCATCTGTTTGGTGATGTGCTGTGGTGTATGGAAAGGCATCAGCATTGAGTGACTGTAGGTGTATAGAAGATGACTTGGAACAAATTTCTAGATGGTGTGATGAATTGCAGCTTGCTCTAAATGTAGAAAAATGTAAGATAATGTAGATAAGTAGCAAAAACAATCCTGTAATGTTCGAATATAGCATTAGTAGTGCATTACTTGACACAGTCACATTGATTAAATATCTAAGAGTAACACTGCAAAGCAGTACAAAATGGAATGAGCATTTCAGGACAGTAGTAGAGAAGGTGAATGGTCAACTTCAGTCTATTGGCAGAATTTTGGAAAAATGTGCTTCATGTGTGAAGCAGACCTCCTGTAGGATACTGGTGCGACTCATACTTCATTACTGTACAAGTGTTTGGGATCCCAACCTGTTCGAATTAAAGGAAGACATTCAAACAATACAGCGGCAGACTGCTAGATTTGTTACTGGTAGGTTTGATCAACATGCAGGTATTACAGAGATATTTCATGAACTCAAGTGGGAATCCCAGCAGAGAAGACCACACTCTTTTCACAGAACACTATTGAGAAAATTAAGAGAACCAGCATTTGAAGCAGACTGCAGAACGATTCTCCAGCTGCCAGCGTACATTTCTCGCAAAGACCACAAAGATAAGAGAAATTGGGACTCATACAGAGTCAGCGATACAGATAGCTGTACCGTAGGTGCGACCGCAGTGGAGGGATTCTGTTGAGAGGGCAGACAAACATGTGGTCCCTGAAGAGAGGCAGCAGCCTTTCCAGTAGTTGCAGGGGCAAGAGTTTGGAGATTGACAAGAGTCTGGATATTGACTGACCTAGACTTGCAACACAACCAAAATGGCCTTACTGTGCTGCTGAAAAAAAAAAAAGGGAAAACAACAGCCATAATTTTTCCCAGTGATATGGGTTATAAATTCGAAATCAAATAGATGTAATGCAGCAGTAAGTTTAATGATTACTAACAGAATAGGAGTGTGAGTATGCTACTATGAATAGCACAGTGAGCAAATTATTGCAGCCAAGATAGACACAGAGCCCATGCTCACCACAGTTGTAAAAATGTGTATGCCAACTAGCTCGGCTGATGATAAAGAGAATGAATAAATGTATGATGGGATAAAAGAAATTATTCAGATAGTTAAGGGAGGTGAAAATTTAATAGTGGTGGGGAACTGGAATTTATAATCGGAAAAGGAAGAGAAGGAAAAGTAGTACATGAATATGGATTGGGGGAAAGGAATGAAAGAGGAAGCTGCCTAGAAGAATTTTTGCTCAGAGCATAGTTTAATTATCACTAACACTGGATTGAAGAAACATGAACGAAGGTTGTGTACTTGAAAAGAGACCTTTAGACACTGAAAGGTTTGAGGTTCATTATGTAATGGTAACACAGCGATTTCAGAACCAGATTTTAAATTTTAAGAAATTTATAGGTGCAGATGTGCACTCTGACCACAATTTGTTGGTTATAAACTGTAGATCAAAAATGAAGCAATTGCAAAAAATCTAGGAAATTAAGGACATGGGACCTGGATAAGTTGAAAGAACCAGATGTTGAGAGTTCCAGGGAGAATGTTAGGGAATGATCAACAAGAACAGAAGAAAGGAATATCCATTATAATTATTCGGGCTGTTATGCCGTGGTCGGTTGATGAATTCCGTGTCAATTCCCAGCATTTCATCCCCGTCTGTGGGAGGACATCTTAAAGATCTTGAAGATGTCCTCCACAGATGGGGACAAAACGTTGGGAATTGACACAGAATTCATCAACCGACCACAGCATAACAGCCCAGATAATTATAATGGACATGACATTTCCGGCCATGAAAGTCTACATTTTAGTATCAGAAGAAAGGAATACAGTAGAAGAGGAATTGGTAGTTTTGAGAAATAAAATAGTGAAGGTAGCAGAGGTGAAAAGGCAAGACCTAATTGACATCTTGGCCGAGCGGTTCTAGGCGCTTCAGTCTGGAACCGCACAACCACTACGGTCGCAGATTGGAATCCTGCCTCAGGCATGGATGTGTGTGATGTCCTTAGGTTTAAGTAGTTCTAAGTTCTAGGGGGACTGATGACCTCAGATGCCAAGTTCCATAGTGCTCAGAGCCATTTGAACCATTTTAATTGACATCCCTGGATAATGCAGGAGATACTGAACAATGGAAAATCCAGGATGGAATGTACAATATTATGAAAAGCAGTTTACCATCCTCCACTTTTACCCTGCTATCCCTCCCCCTCGCTGCCCTGGCTTCTTCCTTACCCCCACTCAGTTGCCTCTCCCATCACGCGTTGCTGTTCATAGTTTGGCTTCAGCTACCAAAGACTGTGGTCATGTGTGCGTTAGTTGCGTTTGTGTGTGTGATTGTGGGGGGCAGGGGGGGGGGTTGTCTATTTTTGACAAAGACCTTGTTGGTGGAAAGCTTATTTTGTGAGAGTCTTTTTGTTGTGGCTATCTGCGACTCGGCATCTCTGCTATATGGTCAGTAGCAACTACAGGAAATACTGAAAATAACTGATGAAATGAGGGAATATAAAAATGCAGTAAATGAATCAGGCGAAATGAAACACAAATGTCTAAAAAATGAGATTGACAGGAAGGGCAAAATGACTAAGCAGGAATGACTAGACGAAAAATGGAAGGATTTAGAAGCAAATATCAGTTGGGGAAAGATAGATACTGTGTACAGGAAAATTAAAGAAGCCTTTGGAGAAACGAAAAAAGCAGCTACATGAGTATCAAGAGCTCAGATGGAAAACCAGTCCCAAGGAAAGAAAGGAAAGCTGAAAGATAGACGAAGTATATACTGGGTCTGTAAGAGGCAGATGTATGTGGTGGCATTATTATAGAAACAGAAGAGGAGTTAGTTCAAGATGAGGTGGGAGCTATGATACTATGACAAGAATTTGACAGAGCACTGGAAGGCCTAAGTCGAAACAAGGCCGCAGGAGTAGAGGACTTTCTGTCAGAACTACTGATAGTCTTGGGAGAGACAGCCGGTGTGCAATATATATGACAGGCAAAATACCCCAAGACTTCAAGAAGAATATAATAAATCTAATTCCAAAGAGAGCAAGTGCTAACAGTTTAATAAATCACAATTGCAAAATGCCAACACAAATTCTATACGGGAGGATGGAAAAATTGGTACAAAACAACCTCGGGGAAGATCAGTCTGGATTGCGGAGAAATGTAGGAACTAACTGTATAACTTAAGGAGATAGGTTAAGGAAAGGCAAACCTACATTTATAGATTTTGTATGCTTAGGAAAGCAGTTGACAATGCTGACTGGCATAGTCTCTTTGAAATTCTGAAGGTAGCAGAGTAAAATACACGGACTGAAGACCATAACAAAAAACAATAGTGGGGGCATACAGACAATTGTGAGTGGAACAGGAAAGGAAATGACTAGTACTGGCACAAGGTACCCTTCCCCATTCACCAAATAGTGGTTTACCTAGGATGTATGTTAGACATCATTGTAGCTGTAATAATATGAATTTCACACCCTTTACTACACTGAGTTTCAAAAATCTAGGGTCCAAAATTAGCAACACAAACTTAGAGGAGGAATTACAAAGTAGGAATGGGAAACTTTAATGAAAAAGTAGCAGAAAAACTAAAAAATTATTCTTCCATAGGAATCTTCTGCTGCAACAACAGTAACGACATATCAAATGTTAGTAGAATTTGCGAACGATAGATTTGTCTTAAAAATTCTTCCAGAAGAATAGCAAGAACCAAATGGAACTAAAAGTTAAGTGCTACATTGTATGAAACAGTAAAAAAATCATGCAGGATGTGACAGACCAAAATCAGTTCAATATTTCAAGTGATCATTGGCTTAATAAGATACACAGCACAAATACATACAAGCAGATTTTTCAGGCAAGAAGCAAATTAATGAAATTTATTTAAGAATAGGCAGTGAAAATAGGTCAAATTGTACAAGAAGTTTATCATGTTAGTTAATGAAGATCGTACCTACTAGATGAAAGGAGCAATTATTTAACAAAGATACAGTGTTTGTGATAACAGCAAATATTGCCAATATGAAGAGAGCAAGAGAAATGAAGGCACTATTATAGAGACATTGTGAGTTTTACGTAAACAGTAATAGGAATGTGATAGATTATACCGAATTTTTCAAAATCATCCATAAGTGTCTTTCAGAAAGTATGAGACAACTTAGTGAAAACAAAATATGAGAAACAATTGAAGATTTTAAAAAACAGAAACCTACTCATGAATGAAAAAAAATGAATATCAAAATAAAATTCAATCAAGAAAACTAATAACTTCATAGACAGAATTGCTGACCAGGAGGTGAAATATACGGTACTGCCGATAGACACACAGACCTTTATTTCCCCCTCCCGCCCCCACTGCCATCCTCCCTACTGGCAGGTCTTTCTCATGCTGGACTCTTGTGTGACCTGTCCTTCCTTTGGATCTTTCTCACACTGGACTCTGAGTGACCTGCCCCTCCTTTTTATACTCTCTGCTCCCTTATGTATGTTTTGCATCTTGGAGGTAAGTATTGACCAGCAGCCGAAAAACACCACATATTATCAGTAACTAACGACAGGAGGAAAAATAATTCTGTGTGTTCCAAGATTCCTTTAAGAAGTTGAATAGCTTAAGAAATGAATCAGAAACAGATAATTTAAGAGGGAAAATAGAGACACAGACCTTGGCACTGCAAAGCAGTGTGTGTGCCTTGACAATATGGGTAATGTGCTGTAGGTGCAACCACACCAGAAGGCCAGATTAATGTGTAGTCACTGAAAAGTGGCATTTGCCTTGTAAGGAGTTGCAGGGGCAACGGTCTGAATGATTGAGTCATCTAGCATTGTGACACCGTGGCCTCACTGTGTTGATTCGGCACATGACCGAAAGCAGTGGGAAGCTATAACTGTTACAAACAGCTCTACTGTGTGGCTTTATGATGAAGACTCTTAATAAGATAAATAAATTAGAGAAAATATAATAAGAAATAGATAGGTTTAAGTTAGAACTAATTCAAATTAATGAAGTGTGAAGTGCCTAATGAATACCAACCTGGAAATCTGTCAACAAAATACCCATTTATCAGTGTTACAACAGTTGAAATTTTGCGTCAAGTTTTTGAATGAAACATCAGAGAAAGTGTAAAATTACCTCAGTCTGACTTGAGCGGCAGTGGCCAGAGACATTGGTCATGTGTGTGTGTGTGTGTGTGTGTGTGTGTGTGTGTGTGTGTGTGTGTGTGTGAGTGAGTGAGTGAGTGAGTGAGTGAGAGGGAGAGAGAGAGAGAGAGAGAGAGAGAGAGAGAGTGAGAGTGAGTGAGTGTGTGTGTTTTCCATTTCAGAAGGAGGCCTTTTGGCCAACAGGTTAAATGTATAGCAGTCTTTTTTGTGCCTGTCTGCAACACAGAGTGCCTTCTGTATGACGATTAGTAATCTATCCTTTTCATAATATTCGTATTATTCCTGCCTGGACTTTCCATCGTTTGATTTTGCAAAACAAGTACAAAGTCTTACATGTTCAGCAAACTAGATAAAGAGTGTCATATCTGAATGAGAAACCTGAAACATTAAGTTCTGTACAGGATCATATAGAACTGTAGTTCAAGTTTAAAAGAATAGTTGACCATGTACTTCATAGATATGTACCTAGTGATGGGAGGGACCCTTCATAGTATGCAGCCACCATAAAGAAATGGAAAATTTTGCTTAATACATGTAAAATAGAGAATAGGGCTGTAAATAGAGAGTTGCAGAGTAAAATGTGTTTAGCTGTCAAGAGGGCTATGCGACAAGCCTCCAATGACAGCCGTAGCAGAATTTTATCGAAAGATCTCTGATAAATACCAACGAAATTGTGCTTGCACATATAGTCTGTTAGTGCACCAAACGTAGTGTCCAGACACTTGTGAATGAGACAAGAACTAAAATTGAAAGTAACAAAGCTAAAGCAGAAATCTTGAACTCCATTTTCAAATGGTCCTGTCCCAAGGAAAATACAGGAGTCAAGTATTGTCCTAGTTTAATTCTCGCACCACTGGAAACACGAGTGACATAGATATCTGCATTGTTGACATTGATACACAGCTGAAACGGTTGAAATTGAACAAATCTCCAGAGAACAATGAAATCATTATCAGATACTGTGTCAAATTTGCAGCTGAATTAGCCCTTCTTTTAACTATAACGTACTGTAGATCCTCAATACAAAAAGCTGTGTCCGCGGGTTAGATGAAAGCACACGTCACATCCATCTATAAGAAGGGTAGCAGAAATTATCCACGAAACTTGCATTCACAGTACTTGGCATCCATTTCTCGAAGAATTTCTCAAACATGTTCCAAGTTCAAACTTACAGATATTTCGAACAGAATGATGTTCTCAGTGCCAACTAGCAAGTATTCTGAAAATATCGATTGTGTGAAACCTAACTCGCATTTTTCTTGTGTGATATCACGAAAGCTGTCAATTGAGGAAATCGGTTAGATGCAGCATGTATAGATTTTTTAAAAGCATTTAACTCCTTACCACACCTCCATTTTTTATTGTAAATATTATCATATAGGGTAAAGTAAAGCAGTTATCAATGCAAAGATAGTTTCGAACACCACAGCTTGTTACTAGGCACGGACGTGTCGGAGGTGGTAGGCAGTTGCCTTTCTCTGACAATCGAACTAACTCACACAGACATTTATACGGGGATCTACAGTTTAGAATGGTGCAACTCAGCATTTTTCGCATCGACAAATATTGACACTGTTGAAATAAGTGCTAAGTAACACACAAGTATCTAGGATTGATTGAGGGGGAAAGGGGGGGACGTAGCAGATGGAATCTTCGATCGAACTGACGATTGCAACGTAGGGAGGGCACAGTAAGTTATCTTGGACGGATAGTCATCAAGAGACACACAATAAATTTCAGGCGTGCCCCGAGGAAGTATTTTTGTACCCTTATTAATGACTGAGCAAACAATATTAATAAGAATCTCAGACTTTTTCCAGATGATGGAGTTATGTGTAATGAAGAATTTCAATGCTTCAAGTATGTATATACTAAATTTATTTTAAAAATGTAAATTACAGTATTACTACCAGGAGAGAAAAGGGCATGAGATGCTGCTTAAAACAAATGACATTTGTTTACAGCATTGTTAATTAGCATTTTTCTTACCTGTTGTTAGTGTTAACGTGTTTGTGAATGAATGGTGTGTGTTTCTCTTCCTTTTTTCTGACGAAGGCTGTGGCCAAAAGCTAATGTGTAGGTGTCTTTTAATTGTGCCTAACTGCAACTTGAAGTGTCATCTGTACGGTAAGGTGCAGTGTGTGTCCTCTCCTTACACTGTTGATATTCCAGCCCAGAGTTCCCATTGCTTGTTGTTAATTTTAGCAATGCAAATCAGAACAAAAGCCTTTCAAGATTAAGCAAGATGAGTTTGAAATTACAGCCCACACTTTTGAGTCCAACCTTTGGAGCACCTTACTGTCCCCTGACATTATGGGTGTTGTTGCAAAAGAATTTCTAGCTTTCTTCATAGTGGATTAGAACTTTTGTTTTGGAGTTACATCACGGCTATGGGAGTGCACATTTGGATGTCTGTGTGGTTGCGTGTGCGAATATGTGTACTTTTAGTAGTAGAAAAAGAGCAAGAGGTCAAAAGCTGTACTACGTTCTTTGTAAGAATAAAACTGATACAAACATTACACCATGTATTTGTTGGAATCTCATTGGATTTCACTTCACATGAAGTGGAAGCCGAGTTATCTCGAGTACAGTCGAGTACGATAACAGGGATACGTTTTGTGCACTGCATTTTGTGCACGTCGACTGAGAAGCAATACGGGACGACAGCTTTACTGTCATATTTAACTTGGATCGAACGTGTCAGCCAGCTGGTCTGACTGACTGACTGGCTGTGGTGTGAGCGGTTGCAGTTAAGAAGTAAAAAGACGAGCACAGAGACAATATAGCTTCGACTGTCATTTAATATTTAAACGGAATGAAATAATATTCAATAAAATTGCAGCAGTACCACAAGCTTCTTAGGGGACATACAGAAATTATAGTATGCTCTCAGGCTTAGCTGATGAATGAAAATTCCTAATTTAAACCCGGGGTCATTTTTCTGCATGAAATGTATGTGACTTGAAAGCGTATTGCAGGGGTTTCATCATATAGTTAAATACTGAAACCACTGAAGGTGTTACACTTAGTCAATCATATTCTTGTTTGAGTTTAAAAGTTTCAATTGATGTGCGACTTTGCTTTACTGATGTTTGGACCACAGCTGGTTCGTGTCACCACGCACCAGTGCAAAATAGAGAGATATTACTTGTCAATTTAAAAATGGAAATCACGTGCAACAAAACGTGGACAGCAGGTTGCTGCAGTGCACTGTAGCCTGTTCCTTCAAATTTGCCCATAACTTTCAGGTATTGTTGCTGCACATTGCAAAATTGAACATGATTTTCTGAATGCTTGAAAATATGATCATTGCAACTATGGTTAGCTTGAAGTCAGTTATGGTAAACAGATTTTCTAAAAGCAAATTGAATGAGATCTATTCATGTAATTGTTTATGCAAAATATCAGGTTTGAATTTATTTTGTAGAAATTTAGAAAGCAGTATGTAAATGGTGTTTTATATTGGAAAATCGTACATTGCTAACTTCTTTTGCACAAAGATTCATGTTTACAATGCCCTTAATCAAAGAAATATGAGAAGCCAAAGTTAAAACTTTATTCACAGCATGATTTTTCTGGCTGGTTTGCTTCAATTTATGTAGCATTGTTAGTTCGTGTCATAAATTTAAACCAACTGTTCTAGCCTTCTTAAAACACATTTGCTCATGTCATACGTACCCCATTTTTACCCTTTTGCAAAAATCGTCATATTTTCGATGATTTTGCAGATTACTGAAAGATAGTAGCTGAATGTAATTTTGTATTCCATATCCTTGTGCTAACAACCTGTTGTATATTAAGTTCCATGTTCAGTGCTTGTTTACTGTACAAGATATAAGAATTTGAAATTTACATCTTCTTCGTGCCACAATTTTCACACTAAAATTTTATTCAGATTAGCTGGCATTGTTAGCCCACATTGGATCATCTTCGTCTTTCATTTAAAGCCATGATCTTTGTAATAAGCCCAGTTTGGAAAGTTTTATAGAACATAGGATTTTGCGAAAATAGATTGAAAATACCACATTTTCTGATTTTTGCAAAATCTTCAACTTTGCGTTTCATTTATTCATTATTGATAAGTCGCACATAAAAGAAGCTTTATATATATTTGAGAATAGTGTGTTATTGGGTTACTACATGCAAAGTTTACCTTTAGTTCCTGTGACACAAGAAGCCAAACTTCAAAAATTTTTATGGCACCAATTTTTTCTGACTATTCAGCCTAAATTTTTCTGCCTGATTATGAATTGTAAAATTCTTTTCATTATTATTCATAAGAGAATGCATAAAGTTGTACAATATATTCAACTTGCATTTCTTCAACAAAATATTGCCCAAAATACAACAGTTCAAAGTCACCAGAAATCTACATTCGCTCTGTGCAAAGTCCCACATGAGTCAAATCAGTGACTGTGTCTCACTCGGTACTGCTTCGAAGAACGTTGAACTTTATCATGTTCACATGAAATTTGATTGAAATCCGTGATGGTCAAGCCTTTAGCCTTAAGTGAGTTGATGTGGAATGACACCTAACTGTTTTAAGGGTATCAGTACCTTTGTAAGCCCCAAACCTGATGAATTTCTTACAAGTACAAAGCCCAAAAAATGTTCACTAGTATTTGTCATAAGTGTCAACGTCAGTAAAATTCACATTAACTGAATTCACTATAATTGTCATTTGCTCAACTCCAGAAATATCTGGTGTACAATCCAAAATTGTAGTATAATGTTTAAAAGCTTACAGTAAAGGCAATATTTTGTTTTTAATTTTTTGATGGAGTATGTGAGTTTTTCGTTCTGTGACAATATTATGAAAAGGACACATTGCTACTCACCATATAGTGGAAATGTTGAGTCACAGACAGGCACAACAAATAGACTGCTGAACACCTAAACTTTTGGCCAAAAATCCTTCTTCTGAATTAGACAAAAGACTGAACATTTCCATTGTACAGTGAGTAGCACACTAACCTTTTGGTAATATTGTCATTATTCCAGCCTGGATATTCCATTATTTCATGTTGCATATTTTTCCCCCAGATAGTGATGAGACTTACTTTCACCACTAGTTGTACTCATTATATGCACTTGTAGAACTGAATCAAATGTTCCAAATAATTCAACGAACTTTAAGGAATTTCCATTGTTGTGATTAAACAGTTCGTATGAAGTTGCTGTCAAAGGAAGTCACTTTCTAGCCGAAAAATGAATAATTTCTGTAAGAGTTGTGATTACACCTTTCCAGTGTCAGTTTTCTGCATTTAATGTCTGCAGATTTCCTCCATTGACAGTTTTGCCAGATTTTAGTCCTGTGGAGAGCTCTGCCCACTTTTGGTGTGATTATAAGTGCTGTTAGGACCTACTGTGGCTAGCTAATGTCTCAGAAATGTGCTGCCAGTTACTGTAACCACCAAAAGTGAGAAATATTTTAATGTTAGAAATGATTTTGCAACAGAAACAAAAACCACCGTCTGGACTTTTTGAATAGACTAATCATTTTCTCTAAGCAGTTTCACCATTGTCATTCGTCGAATTTAGTTTTTATTCTGAAGGTCTCTTTTTGACTAATATTGTCCTAACAAAATTGTCTATTTAGTCAGGCTGTTTTGCGGTATCTGTATGAACTACATAAATTGTAATTTGACTGAGAGATATGTAATTGCCAAACTGAGCTGGAACAGTTTCACATTTATTGGAGAGTTTGTACACAATGTTCAGTTTACTGTGTGACGTTGAGGGTACTCCTTGACCAGCCAAGGCTTACTCTGATTTATGTTTGCATCTGCATTAATGTATGTATCATATTGATCTAAGCTTTCTTTAGGTTGAAAAAGTCATCTAATGGAAATTCCCACTTTTTATTTACATTTTCTCTTTCAGTTCATCTTGTCCTTCCTCAACTGCCTGAGAGATGCTTCCTACCATCAGGCATTGTAGGAGATTGTAGCATTCGCAATATAGCCTAATGAAAAACATGCCATGATACAGTTAGAAAGCCTTTTTACATCAAACCATTAATCCCTGGACACTTTTAACACAATTGTTGTCATTGTCTTTACTGGACAGCCTACAACAAGAATGATAAGACCAGTGACAGAACCTTCTTCACCTACATGATTCTTGTTTGATGTTAATAGACAAAAATAAATTAATTGTGGCAACAGAAATGCATTTCTAAGGAACACAGCATGTACAGACCTATATCACCGACACAAACCACATTTCGACCACTGTATCATACTCGCTGCTTAACTATTAGCTGTAGTCCATTAACAAACAAAGCAAATGAACACTGTTTCTCTATGATGAAACTGTCAACCGTTGGATGCTGGCAACTGGGAGAGTTTGCAACAGTGCCAATGGAGATGGAGGGACAGTACTGTGACATCAAAAAGATGCAAGGCCTGTAGCAACCAGCAAAGCTAAATATTGCATTATTGACTGTATTGTCAGTGCTTCTGCTGTACAAAGTGGAAGGCCGTAGGACAATGAGTGACTTACATATAAATGCTTTATTTTTTTGAAAAACAAGTGTGGAAATCACCATTCTGACATGGCATGTACCATGATTTATAGCTCGGAACAAGCCATTTTGAAAGAAATTTCGTTAATTGCAGTGAAAAATAGAAACAAGTTTCTAAATAAAGCTTTGGGATGGCAACCATTTAAGGTATGACAGAATTGGATAAACAGTTTCATGTTGTGCAGTTTAGTTGCTTCAGCTCCAAAATAAAGTTTGCTAGTGGTCCCCCCCCCCCCCCCTCCCCTACCCTGCCCCCCTTTCACTCCCATGATCTGAATATCTATTGATTGTGGGCTTCAACACTGAGAAAGAAAAGGAAGTTAGGGAAAACTTGAAAGAAGGAGTGGTGGGGGAACGTTGGCATGCATTTCATCAAGTCTAAATGCTGCTTAATCACAATGTAATGTCCAAAAGATTATGGCATGTGACAGGCAGTTCATGTTTTACTTATTCTTTATATATTTTTTACAAATTGTTTTTCTCAATAGTACTATCAGTGTTTTAAGGTTGTTGTATGGTAACTGTTATGGCACCACATGCTGACAGTTTTTCTATATTACTCTAGTATAAAGTTTCTCGCTTCTGTAGGGGTTTTCAAGCTGATGTAGGTAGATTTCAAGGGGTTGTGTTGGCACACAGTAAAAATTGGGGTGGCAACAATTCCACTCTTTAAGATTTGCTATTTTGAAAGAGATATGACCAACTCCAGTGCCTCATTTGTCATCTGTTTCACAATGCCATAGATAATTTCCAGTAAGACAATAGATTTTATGAATGATTTCCAGCTTATCATCATGCCCCTCTATTTATGCAAAACTTTCATTATCTTTTCAGACGGGGGAAAATCCAGGATGGAATAGACAATTTATGAAAAGGATAGATTGCTACTCACCATGTAGCAGAGATGATGAGTTGCAAATGGGCACAACAAAAAGATGTCAACCAAGTAAACTTTTGGTCATAAAGTCCGTAATCAGAATTAGACAAAACGTACACACTCACACTCATGCAAGCACAACACACACACACATGACAACAATCTCTGGCTGCTGAGGGCAGATTCAGGCCACGGCAACCAGAATCTGTTGTCATGTAATTGTGATTTGCATGTGTGTGTGTGTGTGTGTGTG
>NC_060141.1:827659272-827831772 GCF_021461385.2 Schistocerca piceifrons
TCCACTACATGCCCACTGGTCACTGTTTGGTGAATTGAAGCCTATCCTCATATACGAGGGCATGCTGAAGAGTAATGCCTCCAATTTTTTTATTCTGTTCTCAGTATCTGTTGAGGCTATACTCGTCATTCATATTACTCAGTTGACTTTCCCACCTCGCTGGCGTAAGTTGCAACCCTCTGCCGCTAGAGGGCTCCGAATTATACTGTGTAACTTGGCGGTATGTTATGTAACCGTGTCGGTGTGTGAGAAACAGCGTGTTGTAAACGAGTTTCGATTTCGAAGAGCCTTTCTACACGTGGAGAACCCTCTCCTTCAGCATGACAGTACCAGACCACATACTAGTGCTGCTGTATCTGCAGTAATCCGATGCCTCAGCTTCACTTTCATTGATAATCTCCTGTAGAGTCCTGTCTTGGTCCCATCCAATTTTCATCCATTTCCAAAAATTAAAGAACACCATTGAGGACTTCACTTTGATAGTGATGAAGCAGTGCAAGCAGAGGTGACATTGTGGCTCCATTTACAAAGTCAAACATTCTACAGTGACTATGTCAACGAACTGGTCTCTTGTTGGGAGAAATTTGTTTGGCATACAGTGTTGCTGTGTGGAGAAGTGAATATGTAGATGTGAAGAATAAAGATGATGGTAACAAAGTTAGTTTTATTTAAAAAAGCTCATAAGAATTCTCAAATTAAAAATTTGGAGGCATTACTTTTCAGCACATCCTCATACATATTATTTGATCAAGATAAAGATTTTAACCGAAATTCAGTTTTCTCCATTACAGTCAGTAAGGAAAAAACAGAACAGATCTCCAGGAAAATTTTGAGTACATCATAATGTAATTTTGTCACTAGAAAAACATGAAAATATATCTAAAAACAAAGATGATGTAACTTACCACACGAAAGCATTGGTATGTTGATAGACACACAAACAAACACACACACAAAATTCAAGCTTTCGCAACCCACGGTTGCTTCATCAGGAAAGAAGGAAGGAGAGGGAAAGACGAAAGGATGTGGGTTTTAAGGGAGAGGGTAAGGAGTCATTCCAATCCTGGGAGCGGAAAGACTTACCTTAGGGGGAAAAAAGGACAGGTGTACACTCGCGCGCGCACACACACCCACCCACACACACACACACACACACACACACACACACACACATACATATACAGACACAAGCAGACATATGTAAAGGCTCGACTGACATCTCTGCCCAAACTCTTTGCCTTTACATGACTCCTTACCCTCTCCCTTAAAACCCACATCCTTTCATCTTTCCCTCTCCTTCCCTCTTTCCCAATGAAGCAACTGTGGGTTGCGAAAGCTTGAATTTTGTGTGTGTGTTTGTGTTTGTTTGTGTGTCTATCAACATACCAATGCTTTCGTGTGGTAAGTTACATCATCTTTGTTTTTAGATATATTTTTCCCACGTGGAATGTTTCCCTCTATTATATTCATATCATTAAAGAAAAACATGAAAAAATAGACAAGAGTCAAGTGTCATGTTGACAGTTGATACAAGCAACATAAGAAACTTGTGTATCCCATTGAACATGCAAATTGCTATCTCAAAATTGTGCTGCTTTTTGTTGAATGGTAGTTAGCCACCATGACAACATATACATATCTGGCATGTAGCCTTTACCATCCACAGCAAATATTTCACCAAATGGTCTTAAATTGGTAGTTGAATTTAATATTGTTTCATCATAAACTAAAAGTTATCATGAACATAAATTATGTAGTGCATATAAGTGACTGGAAAGAGCCATTATTTTTTTTTAATTGTGACTGATAAAACAACCGCAAATGTAAATATCTTGGATTATATGTCGAGAGAGATCTGAATTGGAATGATCATATAAAACTAACTGTTGGAAAAGCAGATGTCATATCAAGAGTCATTGGAAGAATCCGAAGGAAACGTAGTTGACCCGCAAATGAGGTTTCTTACAAAAATGTCCATTCTTGAATGTTGCTCATCAATTGGGGTCATTGTCAGATAGGATTAATAGAGGAGCTAAAAGAAGAGCATAAAATTCTGTCAGGGATCATTTCATAATAAGAGCAGGGTTGCTCATCAAACACGACAAAAGATGTGTACTATAAAAATTCAAGGTTTGTGAAATTCAAAAAGAGAGCCCCCCCCCCACACACACACACACACACACACACACACACCCCTTGCAAAATGGCAATGAGTGGAAAATCAAGGAATTTCAAGCTCATACAGAATCTTAACTGACAATCATTCTCCTTCTCACCATATACAGATGTAATAGGTAAGGAGAGATGTTAGTGGTACCTGAAGTACCTCTGCCACACACCAAAGGGTGGCTTGTAAATTATAGATGTGTTAAAAATATCCCGTGTAACATCACTCTGTTTTAGGTGACATGAGTTTACTATTCTTGACTTTTTCAACATTTATTCTTTCTTATAGGATGAGAGGAATAGTCTCCTGCAAAAAATGAAGGAGAAGAAAACAAAAAAAGTTATGGCACCAAGAAGAAAGAAGTTAAAACTCAAACAATTCAAACCAAGAAAGGTGATGAGTACCAAGACCTAAGTATAATGATTGTTCATAATATGTTGTATGTTTGCATGTTATTACTATTAAATTTTATATTTTTTTCTCTGTTGCTTTATTTCTTTTTTCCCTTAAATATGTTCATGAATTTTAGTTTTGTAGGATGTAACAAACTTATTGAAATTACAACAAGCTTGTTATCACTTTTTTATGAAGTTCAAAATTTTCAGCATTCAATATTAGGTTTCAGTCCATCTCTGTTTTTTTCTACAGTAGTTAGACAAATATCAATTTCTCTTTTGGCTTACTTGCGTTTAGACTCCATTTCAAGGTACTGGGAGAATTTCATTTAATATTCAGTGATCTCTTTTTCTTTTTATATAAAGTTCTCAACAGAAGGAAAAGACACACAATAATCATGCTGAAAGTTTCGAGAAATTCTTGTAAATTACTCCTTTCCAAAAATTTAAGTGTTTTTAAAGTATTGTCCTTCATTCTACATGTGCCAGTGCCACCTATCAAATCTGTTAGTGGAAGCTCAAAGATGTGATTTCTTGGGTAAGATACAGACACTTTAAAGAAATTAAAACAGCGTCCAATTATTGTTTCCTCCTGTCTTCAAAATGAGAAGAAATTAAATACAGCCATATGCAGACTGCAAATTTGGACTTGGAACTCCACAAGATATCTTGTAGACAAAGCTGTGATCAGGTACTTTATTGTGGTGGAGATCCCTCAAAGTCACCCTTTCGACTGGTTCTCAGGCATCCTTTTTAAAAGTTTTGGAAAAGTAATCTCTGGTTGATTTCTTCATACACCTCTGCCTCTAGTCCGTATATATTCACCCCCTTTTTGTTTTCCAACTCTGGCAGATGAAATCAGTGGTTTGAACTTAATAATTTGAATTCCAGTTTCAAGCTTTGTTTTAAGTAAAATCTTATTTCCCTATTTGTATGGTTTTACTGACCACACCTAGCTACGTCAATGCACACACCTTGCTACACAAAGTTTTGTTAAACAGACAGTGTGGAGGCTGGCCGTCTTGTCTTGCCCATTTGCCCTGTGAGTGAACAGTTGGCCACTGCTTCAGCAGGGTCCTTCGAGCTATGGGGGGGGGGGGGGGGGGGGAGTGCTAGTTTCATGAGCTCTAGTGGTAAGCACATTATGGAGTCCTTCAGCTGAATAGTGCCCAGGACCAGAAAGAAATCCAGTGTGCATTCAGAACATCTGCCGAGTTAGGTCTCATCTGGGATATGCAGGAGCCCCTGCCTTCAGCTGTCGAGTGTACAGGGTGCAGTCATCTGCAAGCTGTGGCTCACCTGTGGCATCTGTCACTTGGGATCTGGACCTGTCCTCAATTTTATGGGCGGGTGGCAGAACCGGTGAAGACTGCTGGCCTCTTGTACAAGGTGCAAGCATAATTCTCAGTATGCAGCATAGTTCCCAGAATTGATTGGGGTGCTTTCAGTTGGAGCCAAGTAAATGGTCTCAATCAGTTCTGTGACAATCTTGGCTGTGGATTTATGGATCTTCCCATAAGGTGGAGAACTGTAGGACTTCCGTTGGTAGGTCAGGTGTGCAGTACATGAAAGAAGCTGCTACTTGGGTAGCAGACTACTTGTTGAGTGCTCACAGTGTTTTTTAGGCTAGTCAGTAGTTCAAGGTCCACTGGTGAACGCTTACTAGTTGTTATGCAGAGAGCAAAATCAGATTGTGTACAAAGTAAAGACACTTCAGCTGTCAAAATTCTAACAGTAAATTGTATTTGGAAGTTCCCGAATTTACTGCTCTTTAGGAAAGTTGCTGTGTTCAAATTATTGCAGGAACTGAGAGCTATCTGAAACCTGAAGTAGAGAGGTCTGAAATATTTGGTGAAGGTATATTGAAAAGACAGATTAGACGCCATAGGAGTGGGAGTGTTCATTGCAGTTGACAAAAATATTCTGCCTATCAAGGCCCAGTTTGAGTCTTTGTGAAATTATCTGGACTCGTGTAACAGGTCTAGGTGAACTTATGTTCGATATCAGATGTTTTTACCGGCAACCCAATTCTGCTGTGACATTTTTGGAATCATTCAAGCACAGAAACACCCACCCAGCCAATTTAATATTAGTTGGAGGTGACTTTAACCTATCAAGTGTAGACTGGAACATCTGTCGATTTATTGCAGGTAGTATGAGCAGGCAGTCTTGTGAAGTGCTTTTGAACACATTTTCCAAAAACTGTCTCAAAACAGCTAGCTCAACAGCCCACACACAGTGGAAATATCAGGTCTGATCAGAAAAATTCTGGAACTTTTTCCACAAAATTTTTCTACACTTACCTTTTACTTCTTGTGCATAATCTCCAAAACACTCTCATTCACAATTGATACATTACTCCCAAGGCTGCTTCCACTTATGGAAGCAGTCTTAGTACACCTCTTGCTGGATTGCACAAAGCATTCTCTGCGGATTTTCTTTTATCTCATTTATTGTTGCAAATCTTGGTCCTTTCAAGGCGGTTTTCAACTTTGGAGAAAAAAAAAAAAGTCAACAGGGGCCAGGTTTGATGAGTACGGAGGATGAGGCAGCACAGTGATTTTGTTTTTTGTGCAATAGTCACACACCGACAGGAATGACTGTATGTTATCGTGATGCAAGAGCCATGATTTGTCTCACCACATTTCAGGCTGTTTCCTTCTCACATTATCTTGCAAGCATTGCAACACATCCTGATAGTACCATCGATTAACAGTTTGTCCATTTGGCATGAATTCACGATGAACTAGTCCTTCAAAGTCAAAGAAAACTATCAGCATGACTTTGACATTTGACCTGACGTGACAAGCTTTTTCTGGGCTTGGAGAACCTTTCTCGACCCATTGTGAAGATTGAACCTTGGTCTCAACTTCGTAATCATAGATCCACGTCTCATAACGCATTATGATTCTCTTAAGGAACATCTCGTTATCATTTGTATGATCCAAAAGTTCTTCACAGATTACAAGGCAAAGATCTTTCTGGTCTTATCTCATGAGCTGTGGGATGAACTAGGCAGTTCCAAGATGCTATGTCAGGATTTCATTACATGATCCAACTGAAATGTTACATTCTTTTGCAATCTCTCAGTCAGTCTTCCATTGGCATGCACAATTTCATTGACGTTCCTGTCAAGAGCGTAGTCAGTAGACATCAAAGGGCATCCTGAACGAGGATCATTAACTTCTGTCTGGCCATTTTTAAACCATGTGAATCATTCTTAACCCCGAGAAAGGCTTAAGAATTCATCACTGCTGGCTTCCTGCAACATTAGGTGTGTCTCTGTAATGCAGACACTTTGCTCCTTGAACTCTGCCACTTCAAAATTCACAAATTGTGTAACACAACGTTCTACATACAACACAACGGAACTTCTGGCAGTTACACATTAAACAGAGGTGTGTCCAGGAATGCCAGCTGCATTTTGCTCCAACACACCATTGGCACAAAAATATGAATGTTCCATAATTTTTTGAACAGACCTCATATTTAGACCTTGTGGCTTCAAACAGCTCTGACATTATCAGTGGTGTCAATGTAGAGACAAGAATTAGTGGTCATAGCAACAGTGATTACTAAAGTTAATAAATCAATCAAAGAGAGTGGGAGAGTGTTTTTGATAGCAAGATCAGATAAGTAGTTGTTAGCATCTCAGGATTCATTCCATTATGATGTATATAGAGGAATTGTGGGCAAAGCTTAAGCAGATTGTAAATCATGCCTTGGAGAAGTATATGCTGCATAAGTGAATTCAGGGTGGAAAAGACTCACACGGTTTAGTAACAAAATTCAGAAGCTGCTGAGGAAGCAGAGACTGTGGCACTCATGGTTCAAGAAGGAATCCGTAAATGACAACAGGCAAAATTTTTTACAACTTTGTGCATCTTTTAAAAGATCGAAGCATGAAACATACAGCTACCACTGTCATATATTAGCATAAGATCTTGCGACAACCTGAGGAAATTGTGGTCTGTAACATCAGTTGTTAAGCAGGTTGAAGGCTTCTATCGAGTCACTCCTTGACTAGTGTGGTGTGGCAATAGAAGAGAGTAAAAGGAAACCCAAATTTTTAATCTCACATTTAAGAAAGCATTCATGCAAGAGGATCATACAAACTTACCATTGTTTGACTATTGTACAGAGTCCCATAGGAGGACATAGTAATAAACATCACTCGTATAGAGAAGAAACTCAAGAGTTGAGAACAAATAGGTCCCCAGGCTCAGGTGGAATCCCAGTTTGGTTTTAGAGATGTTACTCTATTACATTGGCCCCTTACAAAGACAGAGGCAAATCTCTCGCCCAATGCAAAGTCCCAAATGACTGGAAAAATTGCAGGTGACTCTTGTATATAAGAAGGGTAAGAGAATGGAACCTCAAAATTACAGACCAATATGTTTATTCTGCACAGTGTGGCCCTTGCTGCATCAATAAGGAAGCAACCTCCCATCTGCATGGACTACTCATATGAAACTCAGTTAGTTGTGCAAACTGTGGGTGAAGGACAACAGGTGGGTACCATATTCCTAAATTTCCAGAAAGCCTTCGACACAGTGGGCCACCGCACACTGTTAACATAGGTATGAGCATGCCAAATAGGTTCCCAGATATGTTAGTGGCTCAAAGACTTCTTAAGCTGTAGAACGCAGTACATTGTCCTCGGCGGTGAGTGTTCATCAGAGACAAGAATATCATCAGAGGTGTCCAGGGCAAGTGTGGTAGGTCTGCTCTTGTTCTCTGTATACACAAATGTCTGATGGACAGGGTGAGCAGCAGTCTGCATCTGTTTGGTGATGTGCTGTGGTGTATGGAAAGGCATCAGCATTGAGTGACTGTAGGTGTATAGAAGATGACTTGGAACAAATTTCTAGATGGTGTGATGAATTGCAGCTTGCTCTAAATGTAGAAAAATGTAAGATAATGTAGATAAGTAGCAAAAACAATCCTGTAATGTTCGAATATAGCATTAGTAGTGCATTACTTGACACAGTCACATTGATTAAATATCTAAGAGTAACACTGCAAAGCAGTACAAAATGGAATGAGCATTTCAGGACAGTAGTAGAGAAGGTGAATGGTCAACTTCAGTCTATTGGCAGAATTTTGGAAAAATGTGCTTCATGTGTGAAGCAGACCTCCTGTAGGATACTGGTGCGACTCATACTTCATTACTGTACAAGTGTTTGGGATCCCAACCTGTTCGAATTAAAGGAAGACATTCAAACAATACAGCGGCAGACTGCTAGATTTGTTACTGGTAGGTTTGATCAACATGCAGGTATTACAGAGATATTTCATGAACTCAAGTGGGAATCCCAGCAGAGAAGACCACACTCTTTTCACAGAACACTATTGAGAAAATTAAGAGAACCAGCATTTGAAGCAGACTGCAGAACGATTCTCCAGCTGCCAGCGTACATTTCTCGCAAAGACCACAAAGATAAGAGAAATTGGGACTCATACAGAGTCAGCGATACAGATAGCTGTACCGTAGGTGCGACCGCAGTGGAGGGATTCTGTTGAGAGGGCAGACAAACATGTGGTCCCTGAAGAGAGGCAGCAGCCTTTCCAGTAGTTGCAGGGGCAAGAGTTTGGAGATTGACAAGAGTCTGGATATTGACTGACCTAGACTTGCAACACAACCAAAATGGCCTTACTGTGCTGCTGAAAAAAAAAAAAAGGGAAAACAACAGCCATAATTTTTCCCAGTGATATGGGTTATAAATTCGAAATCAAATAGATGTAATGCAGCAGTAAGTTTAATGATTACTAACAGAATAGGAGTGTGAGTATGCTACTATGAATAGCACAGTGAGCAAATTATTGCAGCCAAGATAGACACAGAGCCCATGCTCACCACAGTTGTAAAAATGTGTATGCCAACTAGCTCGGCTGATGATAAAGAGAATGAATAAATGTATGATGGGATAAAAGAAATTATTCAGATAGTTAAGGGAGGTGAAAATTTAATAGTGGTGGGGAACTGGAATTTATAATCGGAAAAGGAAGAGAAGGAAAAGTAGTACATGAATATGGATTGGGGGAAAGGAATGAAAGAGGAAGCTGCCTAGAAGAATTTTTGCTCAGAGCATAGTTTAATTATCACTAACACTGGATTGAAGAAACATGAACGAAGGTTGTGTACTTGAAAAGAGACCTTTAGACACTGAAAGGTTTGAGGTTCATTATGTAATGGTAACACAGCGATTTCAGAACCAGATTTTAAATTTTAAGAAATTTATAGGTGCAGATGTGGACTCTGACCACAATTTGTTGGTTATAAACTGTAGATCAAAAATGAAGCAATTGCAAAAAATCTAGGAAATTAAGGACATGGGACCTGGATAAGTTGAAAGAACCAGATGTTGAGAGTTCCAGGGAGAATGTTAGGGAATGATCAACAAGAACAGAAGAAAGGAATATCCATTATAATTATTCGGGCTGTTATGCCGTGGTCGGTTGATGAATTCCGTGTCAATTCCCAGCATTTCATCCCCGTCTGTGGGAGGACATCTTAAAGATCTTGAAGATGTCCTCCACAGATGGGGACAAAACGTTGGGAATTGACACAGAATTCATCAACCGACCACAGCATAACAGCCCGGATAATTATAATGGACATGACATTTCCGGCCATGAAAGTCTACATTTTAGTATCAGAAGAAAGGAATACAGTAGAAGAGGAATTGGTAGTTTTGAGAAATAAAATAGTGAAGGTAGCAGAGGTGAAAAGGCAAGACCTAATTGACATCTTGGCCGAGCGGTTCTAGGCGTTTCAGTCTGGAACCGCACAACCACTACGGTCGCAGATTGGAATCCTGCCTCAGGCATGGATGTGTGTGATGTCCTTAGGTTTAAGTAGTTCTAAGTTCTAGGGGGACTGATGACCTCAGATGCCAAGTTCCATAGTGCTCAGAGCCATTTGAACCATTTTAATTGACATCCCTGGATAATGCAGGAGATACTGAACAATGGAAAATCCAGGATGGAATGTACAATATTATGAAAAGCAGTTTACCATCCTCCACTTTTACCCTGCTATCCCTCCCCCTCGCTGCCCTGGCTTCTTCCTTACCCCCACTCAGTTGCCTCTCCCATCACGCGTTGCTGTTCATAGTTTGGCTTCAGCTACCAAAGACTGTGGTCATGTGTGCGTTAGTTGCGTTTGTGTGTGTGATTGTGGGGGGCAGGGGGGGGGGGGGTTTGTCTATTTTTGACAAAGACCTTGTTGGTGGAAAGCTTATTTTGTGAGAGTCTTTTTGTTGTGGCTATCTGCGACTCGGCATCTCTGCTATATGGTCAGTAGCAACTACAGGAAATACTGAAAATAACTGATGAAATGAGGGAATATAAAAATGCAGTAAATGAATCAGGCGAAATGAAACACAAATGTCTAAAAAATGAGATTGACAGGAAGGGCAAAATGACTAAGCAGGAATGACTAGACGAAAAATGGAAGGATTTAGAAGCAAATATCAGTTGGGGAAAGATAGATACTGTGTACAGGAAAATTAAAGAAGCCTTTGGAGAAACGAAAAAAGCAGCTACATGAGTATCAAGAGCTCAGATGGAAAACCAGTCCCAAGGAAAGAAAGGAAAGCTGAAAGATAGACGAAGTATATACTGGGTCTGTAAGAGGCAGATGTATGTGGTGGCATTATTATAGAAACAGAAGAGGAGTTAGTTCAAGATGAGGTGGGAGCTATGATACTATGACAAGAATTTGACAGAGCACTGGAAGGCCTAAGTCGAAACAAGGAGTAGAGGACTTTCTGTCAGAACTACTGATAGTCTTGGGAGAGACAGCCGGTGTGCAATATATATGACAGGCAAAATACCCCAAGACTTCAAGAAGAATATAATAAATCTAATTCCAAAGAGAGCAAGTGCTAACAGTTTAATAAATCACAATTGCAAAATGCCAACACAAATTCTATACGGGAGGATGGAAAAATTGGTACAAAACAACCTCGGGGAAGATCAGTCTGGATTGCGGAGAAATGTAGGAACTAACTGTATAACTTAAGGAGATAGGTTAAGGAAAGGCAAACCTACATTTATAGATTTTGTATGCTTAGGAAAGCAGTTGACAATGCTGACTGGCATAGTCTCTTTGAAATTCTGAAGGTAGCAGAGTAAAATACACGGACTGAAGACCATAACAAAAAACAATAGTGGGGGCATACAGACAATTGTGAGTGGAACAGGAAAGGAAATGACTAGTACTGGCACAAGGTACCCTTCCCCATTCACCAAATAGTGGTTTACCTAGGATGTATGTTAGACATCATTGTAGCTGTAATAATATGAATTTCACACCCTTTACTACACTGAGTTTCAAAAATCTAGGGTCCAAAATTAGCAACACAAACTTACAGGAGGAATTACAAAGTAGGAATGGGAAACTTTAATGAAAAAGTAGCAGAAAAACTAAAAAATTATTCTTCCATAGGAATCTTCTGCTGCAACAACAGTAACGACATATCAAATGTTAGTAGAATTTGCGAACGATAGATTTGTCTTAAAAATTCTTCCAGAAGAATAGCAAGAACCAAATGGAACTAAAAGTTAAGTGCTACATTGTATGAAACAGTAAAAAAATCATGCAGGATGTGACAGACCAAAATCAGTTCAATATTTCAAGTGATCATTGGCTTAATAAGATACACAGCACAAATACATACAAGCAGATTTTTCAGGCAAGAAGCAAATTAATGAAATTTATTTAAGAATAGGCAGTGAAAATAGGTCAAATTGTACAAGAAGTTTATCATGTTAGTTAATGAAGATCGTACCTACTAGATGAAAGGAGCAATTATTTAACAAAGATACAGTGTTTGTGATAACAGCAAATATTGCCAATATGAAGAGAGCAAGAGAAATGAAGGCACTATTATAGAGACATTGTGAGTTTTACGTAAACAGTAATAGGAATGTGATAGATTATACCGAATTTTTCAAAATCATCCATAAGTGTCTTTCAGAAGGTATGAGACAACTTAGTGAAAACAAAATATGAGAAACAATTGAAGATTTTAAAAAACAGAAACCTACTCATGAATGAAAAAAAATGAATATCAAAATAAAATTCAATCAAGAAAACTAATAACTTCATAGACAGAATTGCTGACCAGGAGGTGAAATATACGGTACTGCCGATAGACACACAGACCTTTATTTCCCCCTCCCGCCCCCACTGCCATCCTCCCTACTGGCAGGTCTTTCTCATGCTGGACTCTTGTGTGACCTGTCCTTCCTTTGGATCTTTCTCACACTGGACTCTGAGTGACCTGCCCCTCCTTTTTATACTCTCTGCTCCCTTATGTATGTTTTGCATCTTGGAGGTAAGTATTGACCAGCAGCCGAAAAACACCACATATTATCAGTAACTAACGACAGGAGGAAAAATAATTCTGTGTGTTCCAAGATTCCTTTAAGAAGTTGAATAGCTTAAGAAATGAATCAGAAACAGATAATTTAAGAGGGAAAATAGAGACACAGACCTTGGCACTGCAAAGCAGTGTGTGTGCCTTGACAATATGGGTAATGTGCTGTAGGTGCAACCACACCAGAAGGCCAGATTAATGTGTAGTCACTGAAAAGTGGCATTTGCCTTGTAAGGAGTTGCAGGGGCAACGGTCTGAATGATTGAGTCATCTAGCATTGTGACACCGTGGCCTCACTGTGTTGATTCGGCACATGACCGAAAGCAGTGGGAAGCTATAACTGTTACAAACAGCTCTACTGTGTGGCTTTATGATGAAGACTCTTAATAAGATAAATAAATTTTAGAGAAAATATAATAAGAAATAGATAGGTTTAAGTTAGAACTAATTCAAATTAATGAAGTGTGAAGTGCCTAATGAATACCAACCTGGAAATCTGTCAACAAAATACCCATTTATCAGTGTTACAACAGTTGAAATTTTGCGTCAAGTTTTTGAATGAAACATCAGAGAAAGTGTAAAATTACCTCAGTCTGACTTGAGCGGCAGTGGCCAGAGACATTGGTCATGTGTGTGTGTGTGTGTGTGTGTGTGTGTGTGTGTGTGTGTGTGTGTGTGTGTGTGTGTGTGTGTGAGTGAGTGAGTGAGAGGGAGAGAGAGAGAGAGAGAGAGAGAGAGAGAGAGAGTGAGAGTGAGTGAGTGTGTGTGTTTTCCATTTCAGAAGGAGGCCTTTTGGCCAACAGGTTAAATGTATAGCAGTCTTTTTTGTGCCTGTCTGCAACACAGAGTGCCTTCTGTATGACGATTAGTAATCTATCCTTTTCATAATATTCGTATTATTCCTGCCTGGACTTTCCATCGTTTGATTTTGCAAAACAAGTACAAAGTCTTACATGTTCAGCAAACTAGATAAAGAGTGTCATATCTGAATGAGAAACCTGAAACATTAAGTTCTGTACAGGATCATATAGAACTGTAGTTCAAGTTTAAAAGAATAGTTGACCATGTACTTCATAGATATGTACCTAGTGATGGGAGGGACCCTTCATAGTATGCAGCCACCATAAAGAAATGGAAAATTTTGCTTAATACATGTAAAATAGAGAATAGGGCTGTAAATAGAGAATTGCAGAGTAAAATGTGTTTAGCTGTCAAGAGGGCTATGCGACAAGCCTCCAATGACAGCCGTAGCAGAATTTTATCGAAAGATCTCTGATAAATACCAACGAAATTGTGCTTGCACATATAGTCTGTTAGTGCACCAAACGTAGTGTCCAGACACTTGTGAATGAGACAAGAACTAAAATTGAAAGTAACAAAGCTAAAGCAGAAATCTTGAACTCCATTTTCAAATGGTCCTGTCCCAAGGAAAATACAGGAGTCAAGTATTGTCCTAGTTTAATTCTCGCACCACTGGAAACACGAGTGACATAGATATCTGCATTGTTGACATTGATACACAGCTGAAACGGTTGAAATTGAACAAATCTCCAGAGAACAATGAAATCATTATCAGATACTGTGTCAAATTTGCAGCTGAATTAGCCCTTCTTTTAACTATAACGTACTGTAGATCCTCAATACAAAAAGCTGTGTCCGCGGGTTAGATGAAAGCACACGTCACATCCATCTATAAGAAGGGTAGCAGAAATTATCCACGAAACTTGCATTCACAGTACTTGGCATCCATTTCTCGAAGAATCTCTCAAACATGTTCCAAGTTCAAACTTACAGATATTTCGAACAGAATGATGTTCTCAGTGCCAACTAGCAAGTATTCTGAAAATATCGATTGTGTGAAACCTAACTCGCATTTTTCTTGTGTGATATCACAAAAGCTGTCAATTGAGGAAATCGGTTAGATGCAGCATGTATAGATTTTTTAAAAGCATTTAACTCCTTACCACACCTCCATTTTTTATTGTAAATATTATCATATAGGGTAAAGTAAAGCAGTTATCAATGCAAAGATAGTTTCGAACACCACAGCTTGTTACTAGGCACGGACGTGTCGGAGGTGGTAGGCAGTTGCCTTTCTCTGACAATCGAACTAACTCACACAGACATTTATACGGGGATCTACAGTTTAGAATGGTGCAACTCAGCATTTTTCGCATCGACAAATATTGACACTGTTGAAATAAGTGCTAAGTAACACACAAGTATCTAGGATTGATTGAGGGGGAAAGGGGGGGACGTAGCAGATGGAATCTTCGATCGAACTGACGATTGCAACGTAGGGAGGGCACAGTAAGTTATCTTGGACGGATAGTCATCAAGAGACACACAATAAATTTCAGGCGTGCCCCGAGGAAGTATTTTTGTACCCTTATTAATGACTGAGCAAACAATATTAATAAGAATCTCAGACTTTTTCCAGATGATGGAGTTATGTGTAATGAAGAATTTCAATGCTTCAAGTATGTATATACTAAATTTATTTTAAAAATGTAAATTACAGTATTACTACCAGGAGAGAAAAGGGCATGAGATGCTGCTTAAAACAAATGACATTTGTTTACAGCATTGTTAATTAGCATTTTTCTTACCTGTTGTTAGTGTTAACGTGTTTGTGAATGAATGGTGTGTGTTTCTCTTCCTTTTTTCTGACGAAGGCTGTGGCCAAAAGCTAATGTGTAGGTGTCTTTTAATTGTGCCTAACTGCAACTTGAAGTGTCATCTGTACGGTAAGGTGCAGTGTGTGTCCTCTCCTTACACTGTTGATATTCCAGCCCAGAGTTCCCATTGCTTGTTGTTAATTTTAGCAATGCAAATCAGAACAAAAGCCTTTCAAGATTAAGCAAGATGAGTTTGAAATTACAGCCCACACTTTTGAGTCCAACCTTTGGAGCACTTTACTGTCCCCTGACATTATGGGTGTTGTTGCAAAAGAATTTCTAGCTTTCTTCATAGTGGATTAGAACTTTTGTTTTGGAGTTACATCACGGCTATGGGAGTGCACATTTGGATGTCTGTGTGGTTGCGTGTGCGAATATGTGTACTTTTAGTAGTAGAAAAAGAGCAAGAGGTCACAAGCTGTACTACGTTCTTTGTAAGAATAAAACTGATACAAACATTACACCATGTATTTGTTGGAATCTCATTGGATTTCACTTCACATGAAGTGGAAGCCGAGTTATCTCGAGTACAGTCGAGTACGATAACAGGGATACGTTTTGTGCACTGCATTTTGTGCACGTCGACTGAGAAGCAATACGGGACGACAGCTTTACTGTCATATTTAACTTGGATCGAACGTGTCGGCCAGCTGGTCTGACTGACTGACTGGCTGTGGTGTGAGCGGTTGCAGTTAAGAAGTAAAAAGACGAGCACAGAGACAATATAGCTTCGACTGTCATTTAATATTTAAACGGAATGAAATAATATTCAATAAAATTGCAGCAGTACCACAAGCTTCTTAGGGGACATACAGAAATTATAGTATGCTCTCAGGCTTAGCTGATGAATGAAAATTCCTAATTTAAACCCGGGGTCATTTTTCTGCATGAAATGTATGTGACTTGAAAGCGTATTGCAGGGGTTTCATCATATAGTTAAATACTGAAACCACTGAAGGTGTTACACTTAGTCAATCATATTCTTGTTTGAGTTTAAAAGTTTCAATTGATGTGCGACTTTGCTTTACTGATGTTTGGACCACAGCTGGTTCGTGTCACCACGCACCAGTGCAAAATAGAGAGATATTACTTGTCAATTTAAAAATGGAAATCACGTGCAACAAAACGTGGACAGCAGGTTGCTGCAGTGCACTGTAGCCTGTTCCTTCAAATTTGCCCATAACTTTCAGGTATTGTTGCTGCACATTGCAAAATTGAACATGATTTTCTGAATGCTTGAAAATATGATCATTGCAACTATGGTTAGCTTGAAGTCAGTTATGGTAAACGGATTTTCTAAAAGCAAATTGAATGAGATCTATTCATGTAATTGTTTATGCAAAATATCAGGTTTGAATTTATTTTGTAGAAATTTAGAAAGCAGTATGTAAATGGTGTTTTATATTGGAAAATCGTACATTGCTAACTTCTTTTGCACAAAGATTCATGTTTACAATGCCCTTAATCAAAGAAATATGAGAAGCCAAAGTTAAAACTTTATTCACAGCATGATTTTTCTGGCTGGTTTGCTTCAATTTATGTAGCATTGTTAGTTCGTGTCATAAATTTAAACCAACTGTTCTAGCCTTCTTAAAACACATTTGCTCATGTCATACGTACCCCATTTTTACCCTTTTGCAAAAATCGTCATATTTTCGATGATTTTGTAGATTACTGAAAGATAGTAGCTGAATGTAATTTTGTATTCCATATCCTTGTGCTAACAACCTGTTGTATATTAAGTTCCATGTTCAGTGCTTGTTTACTGTACAAGATATAAGAATTTGAAATTTACATCTTCTTCGTGCCACAATTTTCACACTAAAATTTTATTCAGATTAGCTGGCATTGTTAGCCCACATTGGATCATCTTCGTCTTTCATTTAAAGCCATGATCTTTGTAATAAGCCCAGTTTGGAAAGTTTTATAGAACATAGGATTTTGCGAAAATAGATTGAAAATACCACATTTTCTGATTTTTGCAAAATCTTCAACTTTGCGTTTCATTTATTCATTATTGATAAGTCGCACATAAAAGAAGCTTTATATATATTTGAGAATAGTGTGTTATTGGGTTACTACATGCAAAGTTTACCTTTAGTTCCTGTGACACAAGAAGCCAAACTTCAAAAATTTTTATGGCACCAATTTTGTCTGACTATTCAGCCTAAATTTTTCTGCCTGATTATGAATTGTAAAATTCTTTTCATTATTATTCATAAGTGAATGCATAAAGTTGTACAATATATTCAACTTGCATTTCTTCAACAAAATATTGCCCAAAATACAACAGTTCAAAGTCACCAGAAATCTACATTCGCTCTGTGCAAAGTCCCACATGAGTCAAATCAGTGACTGTGTCTCACTCGGTACTGCTTCGAAGAACGTTGAACTTTATCATGTTCACATAAAATTTGATTGAAATCCGTGATGGTCAAGCCTTTAGCCTTAAGTGAGTTGATGTGGAATGATACCTAACTGTTTTAAGGGTATCAGTACCTTTGTAAGCCCCAAACCTGATGAATTTCTTACAAGTACAAAGCCCAAAAAATGTTCACTAGTATTTGTCATAAGTGTCAACGTCAGTAAAATTCACATTAACTGAATTCACTATAATTGTCATTTGCTCAACTCCAGAAATATCTGGTGTACAATCCAAAATTGTAGTATAATGTTTAAAAGCTTACAGTAAAGGCAATATTTTGTTTTTAATTTTTTGATGGAGTATGTGAGTTTTTCGTTCTGTGACAATATTATGAAAAGGACACATTGCTACTCACCATATAGTGGAAATGTTGAGTCACAGACAGGCACAACAAATAGACTGCTGAACACCTAAACTTTTGGCCAAAAATCCTTCTTCTGAATTAGACAAAAGACTGAACATTTCCATTGTACAGTGAGTAGCACACTAACCTTTTGGTAATATTATCATTATTCCAGCCTGGATATTCCATTATTTCATGTTGCATATTTTTCCCCAGATAGTGATGAGACTTACTTTCACCACTAGTTGTACTCATTATATGCACTTGTAGAACTGAATCAAATGTTCCAAATAATTCAACGAACTTTAAGGAATTTCCATTGTTGTGATTAAACAGTTCGTATGAAGTTGCTGTCAAAGGAAGTCACTTTCTAGCCGAAAAATGAATAATTTCTGTAAGAGTTGTGATTACACCTTTCCAGTGTCAGTTTTCTGCATTTAATGTCTGCAGATTTCCTCCATTGACAGTTTTGCCAGATTTTAGTCCTGTGGAGAGCTCTGCCCACTTTTGGTGTGATTATAAGTGCTGTTAGGACCTACTGTGGCTAGCTAATGTCTCAGAAATGTGCTGCCAGTTACTGTAACCACCAAAAGTGAGAAATATTTTAATGTTAGAAATGATTTTGCAACAGAAACAAAAACCACCGTCTGGACTTTTTGAATAGACTAATCATTTTCTCTAAGCAGTTTCACCATTGTCATTCGTCGAATTTAGTTATTTATTCTGAAGGTCTCTTTTTGACTAATATTGTCCTAACAAAATTGTCTATTTAGTCAGGCTGTTTTGCAGTATCTGTATGAACTACATAAATTGTAATTTGACTGAGAGATATGTAATTGCCAAACTGAGCTGGAACAGTTTCACATTTATTGGAGAGTTTGTACACAATGTTCAGTTTACTGTGTGACGTTGAGGGTACTCCTTGACCAGCCAAAGGCTTACTCTGATTTATGTTTGCATCTGCATTAATGTATGTATCATATTGATCTAAGCTTTCTTTAGGTTGAAAAAGTCATCTAATGGAAATTCCCACTTTTTATTTACATTTTCTCTTTCAGTTCATCTTGTCCTTCCTCAACTGCCTGAGAGATGCTTCCTACCATCAGGCATTGTAGGAGATTGTAGCATTCGCAATATAGCCTGTAGCATTCGCAATATAGCCTAATGAAAACATGCCATGATACAGTTAGAAAGCCTTTTTACATCAAACCATTAATCCCTGGACACTTTTAACACAATTGTTGTCATTGTCTTTACTGGACAGCCTACAACAAGAATGATAAGACCAGTGACAGAACCTTCTTCACCTACATGATTCTTGTTTGATGTTAATAGACAAAAATAAATTAATTGTGGCAACAGAAATGCATTTCTAAGGAACACAGCATGTACAGACCTATATCACCGACACAAACCACATTTCGACCACTGTATCATACTCGCTGCTTAACTATTAGCTGTAGTCCATTAACAAACAAAGCAAATGAACACTGTTTCTCTATGATGAAACTGTCAACCGTTGGATGCTGGCAACTGGGAGAGTTTGCAACAGTGCCAATGGAGATGGAGGGACAGTACTGTGACATCAAAAAGATGCAAGGCCTGTAGCAACCAGCAAAGCTAAATATTGCATTATTGACTGTATTGTCAGTGCTTCTGCTGTACAAAGTGGAAGGCCGTAGGACAATGAGTGACTTACATATAAATGCTTTATTTTTTTGAAAAACAAGTGTGGAAATCACCATTCTGACATGGCATGACCATGATTTATAGCTCGGAACAAGCCATTTTGAAAGAAATTTCGTTAATTGCAGTGAAAAATAGAAACAAGTTTCTAAATAAAGCTTTGGGATGGCAACCATTTAAGGTATGACAGAATTGGATAAACAGTTCATGTTGTGCAGTTTAGTTGCTTCAGCTCCAAAATAAAGTTTGCTAGTGGTCCCCCCCCCCCCTCCCCTACCCTGCCCCCCTTTCACTCCCATGATCTGAATATCTATTGATTGTGGCTTCAACACTGAGAAAGAAAAGGAAGTTAGGGAAAACTTGAAAGAAGGAGTGGTGGGGGAACGTTGGCATGCATTTCATCAAGTCTAAATGCTGCTTAATCACAATGTAATGTCCAAAAGATTATGGCATGTGACAGGCAGTTCATGTTTTACTTATTCTTTATATATTTTTTACAAATTGTTTTTCTCAATAGTACTATCAGTGTTTTAAGGTTGTTGTATGGTAACTGTTATGGCACCACATGCTGACAGTTTTCTATATTACTCTAGTATAAAGTTTCTCGCTTCTGTAGGGGTTTTCAAGCTGATGTAGGTAGATTTCAAGGGCTGTGTTGGCACACAGTAAAAATTGGGGTGGGAACAATTCCACTCTTTAAGATTTGCTATTTTGAAAGAGATATGACCAACTCCAGTGCCTCATTTGTCATCTGTTTCACAATGCCATAGATAATTTCCAGTAAGACAATAGATTTTATGAATGATTTCCAGCTTATCATCATGCCCCTCTATTTATGCAAAACTTTCATTATCTTTTCAGACGGGGGAAAATCCAGGATGGAATAGACAATTTTATGAAAAGGATAGATTGCTACTCACCATGTAGCAGAGATGATGAGTTGCAAATGGGCACAACAAAAAGATGTCAACCAAGTAAACTTTTGGTCATAAAGTCCGTAATCAGAATTAGACAAAACGTACACACTCACACTCATGCAAGCACAACACACACACACATGACAACAATCTCTGGCTGCTGAGGGCAGATTCAGGCCACGGCAACCAGAATCTGTTGTCATGTAATTGTGATTTGCATGTGTGTGTGTGTGTGTGTGTGGGGGGGGGGGGGGGGGGGGGGGAACAGGGATTGTCTTAATTTCGATGAGGCCTTGTTGGTCGACAGTCTTTTTGTTGTGCCTATCTGTGACTCAGCATCTCCATTAGACGGTGAGTACCAATCTATCCTTTTCACAATATTTGCATTGTCTTGTTTAATTCATCCTTTTGGAGCCACATTAAAATTTAAGAATTTACTGCCCCCAAAAACCTGCCACTCTGGGCGATGGCATATTGGCCCCCCTAGCCCTCTCCCCACACCCACCTGCCCTCTGCCCCCCTGTAGCCGGCCTTGTGCTGGCATAATACAACTCGTGTGTCTGGATTTGGTGTCTGACATGCATAGACCCTTCATGGCAACATCTATAGCAGAAGCAAAAGTTAATCTATTATACTTACCTATTCATTGTCACATAAATGAAATTTTGCAAATTCTTGATGGAATCGGGGTGAAGTTGACCATCTTTTCCCGAGAAATCCTTTTACGGACAAACATTCACAGTGCAGCTAGAATGTGACGTAAATGGTATGCAGCAACATTGCGACACAGTGCACGCAGCAGCAGTTATGTGTAACAGTGTAATGGGGAGTGAGAAAGTCATCGTTGCAAGTGTCTGTTTGCTAACCTATGAATTTGTGACATACTGCGTCACAGTTCTATTTGCTGCATCATACTGATGAGATCGTAAAAGTAACCAGTGTGAAAATGTCATGTATGTACAAATGTAAGTCAGATGAATTGAGTAAATATACCTGGTTGTTTTATAACTGTGTCTCGCAGAAATTTTAGATGGGAAAACAAACGTTAATTAGGAATCCAAGTGTATAGAATTCACAAAGCAAACCTTATAAACAAGATTCACAGTTGTTTGGGTAAAACACAAAGTGATTAGCCAGTTGTTAGTGCTAAAGAAGAGTGTTTTTAATATATAAAGCAAATTTATGGTCACATTTTTTGTCCTCTGACCGAAAGTAGCATTAAAATTTAATTCTTATGTCAGATTTATTTTTCAGTAATTGATAAAGTTTCAAAACAAGTAGAGTGATTTAGAGTGATACACAATCCACAATTATCATATAACAGTTAATGAGTGAACTTCACCCCCAAGTGAAGACTAAAAATTTTATCACTACAGTTCAATGCCGATGCTATGAAAGAAAGACCCTTATATTAATTTTATTGGTTTCAAAAATATGTAAGTTTAAAGTCTGAAATTGGTCAGCTCCACTCCATTTGATGATATCATTTTAGGGGGACATTTTCATTTGTCACTGATGTGAGGACAGCACTGTTTTTAAGGTGAAATCATATGCAGGATCTCAGTGTTAAAAGTAGTAGTAGCAGTAGCAGCAGCAGCAGCAGGCGTAGTAGTAGCAACTGAAAGTTTTGAGCCTAAAATATTTGAAGTTAAAAACAGATAAAACTAAACCTGTTGCATCAAAATATTAGGTAACTAATTGTTTAGGCGAACTGCGACTGCAAATCATGGGGATGTAATCTGTGTTTGTAAACATCAATACAAAAACTGTCTGGAAATGCATTGTTGTTCCATTCTGGATTTTAAACATTGATACCCTTAGATTTTGCAGTGACTGTATCTTTAGACGTCAGAATGAATGTAATAATTCATATTCCAGAGAAGGCAAGTTGTGACAGATGCAGATATTATGTAGACAATCAGTTTAAATAGTTGTGGTTGCAGTATACGCACAAGAAGAATAGAACAATTGGTAGAACCCAACCAGGGGGAAGATCAGTTTTGGCTCCAGAGAAAGACAGGAACACACAAGGCAATTCTGACCCCATGACTTCTGTTAGAAGACAGACTGAAGAAAGGCAAACCTATTTTCATAGAACCTGTAGTTTTAGAGAATTTGTTGATTTCAATAGACCTTTTGAAATTCAGAAGGTAGCACGGATAAAACACAGAAACCAGAAGATTGTACAGAAACAAGATTGCAGTTATAAGAGTTGAGGGCATGGAAGGGAACCAGTAGTTGAGAAGGGAGTGAGACAGGGTTGTAAGCCTCTCCCCATTGTTATTCAGTCTGTACGTTAAACAAGCATTAAAGGCAACCAAGGGGAAAGGAAATTAAAGTTTCAAAAACTTGGCAGTTTGCTGACAGCATTCTAATTCTGTCAGAGAATGAAAGGACTTGCACGAACAGTTGAAGTGAATGGATAGTGCTTGAAAGAGCTTATGAGATTAATATTAGCAAAAGTAAACCAGAGAGAATGGAGTGTAGTCAAATGAAATGGAGTAATGCTGATAGAATTAAATTAGGAAATGAGACACTAAAGTGGTTGATGAATTTTGCTATTATGGCAACTAAATAACTGATGATGTTGAAAATAGCGGGGATATAAGGTGCTATACCAAGAAAAGTGTTTCTGAGAAAAACAAATTAGCTAACATTGAATACAAGTTATAAATGTTAAGAAATCTTCTCTAAAGATATTGGTATGGAGTGTAGCCTTGAACAGAAGTGTAAGATGGAAAGTAAGCAATTCATACAAGAAGAGAAGGTAAGCTTTTGAAATGTAATGCAACAGAAGAATGTCAAAAAACAGATTGGTAGATTGAATAACTAATGAGGATGTATTGAATCGAACTGGGGAAAAAATAAAATTGGGCACAACTTGGCTGAAAGAAGGGATCAGTTGACAGGATGCATCCTGAGGCATCAATGGGTTGGGCACGGGGCGGGGGTGAAAATGTTTTAAATGGAGACCAATGCTTCAATACAGTAAGTGGTTTCAAATGGGTGTGGGTTGTAGGTATGTAGAGATGAAGAGGTTTGTACAAGACAGACTAATGTGGATACTGCTTCAAAACAGACTGAAGACCACAAATCTCTCTTAAATCATGATGGTCAACACTGGACTAATAATAGAATGCATGGTACAAATATTTAAAAAATGTGGCAAAATTTTCTATCGTAATAAATAAAAGGGAATTGAGGAATTTGTAAAATAAAGACCTTAAAGATGTGCACAACAGCCCTGTTGCTAACGAAAAATATAAATGTACAAGTTGACAAATCTGCCATTGCCCAGGTATTCGTTTTGCCAATTTTCTATTGTAAACAAAAACTGAACTATGTTTGTAGCGTAAGATAAAAAAAATGTTTTTTTGTTTCCATGTATTCATGAAAACACCTCTGAAATTATGAAACAGTTGTACAAAGAAATATACATAATGTACAAATGTATAAGTACAAAATCAAACAATGGAACCTCCAGTTTGGTATATCGACAATGTAAGGAAAACATAGATTGCTACTTACCATAAAGATGACACGTTAAGTTGTAGACATTCACAATTAACGCACATTTACTCATTAGCTTTTGACAACAGCGTTTATCAGAAAAAGAAATGCACTCACATCCATTCACAAGCAAGCACACCTGTGGCACACATGACCACCATCTTTGGCAGCTCAGACCAGAATGCAACTGTCACATAGAATGGAACCAGCAGTTTGGAGGGCCAGGGAAGGGCAAGGAATAGTAGGGCATGGTCAGGGGGAGAGAAGAGTGCTGTTGGCGGAGTGTGCGGGGACCAAACTGCCAATGGTAGCAGTGTCGGGAGGCAGTGGGGCAGGGAGTTGGAGTCGGGGGTGAATAGGGGGCAAAAAAAGGAGGTGGAACGGGGAAATATGGGTGGGTGCATTGGCAGAGGGTGGCACACAAAGAAGATGGGAGATAAGAATAGGAAGGAGGTGATAGGACAGAGGGAATGGAAACTGTTGGGTGGAGAGTGTGGGGGCAGTATGTTACCGTAGGTTGAGATGGGGGTAATTATGAGAGTGGAGAATGTGTTGTAAGGGTAACTCCTATCTGTGCATCTCAGAAAAGCTGGTGCTGGTGGGTAGGGTCCAAATGTCTCAGGTAGTGAAGCAGCCGTTAAAATCGAGCATTATATGTTCAGCCTCATATTGTGCCACAGGGTGATCTACTTTGCTATGTTATGTTATGTTATGCGGTGGCCATTCATACTTGTGGACAGGTGGTTGGTAGTCATAAGAATATAACCAATACAAAAAGCTGTTTAATGATTGCAACAGAGCTGGTATATGATGTGGCAACTTTCGCAGATGGCATGACCCATGATGGTGCAAGATAAGCCAGTGACAGGACTGGAATAGTAAACGCAAGGTGGGTGGACTGCGCAGGGCTTGCACCTCTATCTTCCTTAGGGATATGATCCTTATGACATCGGGCTGGGATTGGGAGTGTCATAAGGATGGACTAGGATGTTTTGGAGATTAGGTAGGTGACAGAAAACTACTTTATCAGGGGTGGGAAGGATCTTACGTAGGATGTTCTTTGTTTCAGGGCATGATGATAAGTAGTTACAGTGCTGGCGAAGAATGTGTTTCAGTTGTTCCAGCCCGGGGTGGCATTGAATGATGAAGAAGGCACTCTATTGTGGTTGGCAGGAAAATTGGGGGTGTGAGGAGAAACTGCATGGGAGATCTGTTTTGAGGACTAGATCTGTGGGGATAGCAACTGTCTCTGAAGACCTTGGTGAGATGCTCAGCGTACTGGACAAGGGAGTATTTGTCATCATCCTCAGATGGGTAGGTTGTATAGTAGTGATTTTTTGGCGTGTAGGGGATGACAGCTGCCAAAATGTAAGTACTGTTGGTGGCTGGTGGGTTTAATATGGACAAAGGTGTGGCTGGAAGCATCAGAGAGGAGGAGATCATCATCCAGAGAGGTGGCATGTTGTCTTGAGGAGGACTAGCTGAAGCAAGTGGGAGAGATGAGATTGTGAAGGAATGAAGATAGGGGGTCTTGGCCCTGAGTCCAGATCATGAAGAGATCGTCATTGATGATATCATTGACTATGGGGTTGGTATCTGGTACCATACATCACATGTCTGAAATTGAAACCTTAGCTCTTCGGGACCTGGAGGAGCATTCCAGACACAACTTTCGCAACTTATCTAACATGCTGACAGCCTACTGCCACCATAACACTGTTGTAAACCTTTCTACCAAAACCTTCAGCCCCACAGAAATTTCAGTCCTATCCAAAGGCCTTACCTTTAGCCCCTACACTCATATTTAACCATGTTGAACCTGCCAAAGACCTGCTCTCCTTCAGCCAATCCATGCAGTGGAAACGCTTTGCCACCAATCCCTCCAACAATAGCCAACTTAGTCCCAACATTGAACCCTGCCTCTCCCATTTCATGCCACCATCCAACCTTGCCCTCTCCCACCTAATCACCGCTTTTCACCTTCCAGGAATTCCTTACCTCCAACTTGACCTCACCATCCTTCCCCATGTCCCTTCCTCAGAACACCAACCTTCCAGCAGAAGAAAAGACAGTCATACACAACCTCAAAAAAAAATTCTGAAGTAATCATCCTACCTCCAGACATTGTTGCTATAGATCGTGGTGACTACCTAGCAGAAGGTCTTTGCCACTTATCTGACTCCACCTTTGCCAGAGTGATCCCAACCCAGAAGTCCAACATAATCTCAATCCCTGCTTAAAGCCTTCGGCCCTTCCCAGAACCCCTGAACCCATTTCCATCTTCACCCACATGGCACCTTGCACACCCACCTTGTACACACTCCCCAAAATCTGCAAACCCAAACAATCTTGGATGCCCCATTGTGGCTTGTTATTGTGCCCTCACCAAAAGAACTGCCTCGTTGACCTACACCTCCAACTAATTGCCCAGAATCTAGCCTCCCATGTCAAAGACACCAACTACTTCCTTCACTGACTCTCCACCATCCCTTTACCTCCTGGATCCATACTTGTCACTGTTGATGCCACCTCCCTATACATCAACATCGCTCATGTCCATGGGCTTTCTACTATTTCCCAATGTCCTTCAGACTCCAAGCCCACTACCTCATTTCTCATATGCCTTACTAACTTTGTCCTAACTCACAATTACTTCTCCTTTCAAGGGAAGTTATGCAAACAAATCCCACAGCCATAGACACTCGTGTGGCATCTTCCTATGCTAACCTATTTGTTGGTTGTCTAGTGGAGACCTTCCTAGCCACCTAAAATGCCTAGTCTGGTTCAGGTTCCTTGATGATATCTTCATAATATGGACTCAGGCCTTCATTCCTTCACACCCTCAATATCTCTCCCATTTGCTTCACCTGTTCATCATAACTTCCTGGACATTGACCTCCTCCTCCTCCTCCTCCTCCTCCTCCTCCTCCTCCTCCCTGATGGCCCCATCCACACCTCTGTCCACATTAAACCCCCAATCACCAACACTATCACACATTTTGATAGCTGTCATCCCCTCCGCACCAAAAAGTCGCTGCCATACAGCCTAGTCACCCAGGGATGGCGTATCTGCAGTGACAAGAACTCCCTTGCTGAGTGCACTGAGGGTCCCACTCAGGCCTTCACCAACAGGTGCTGCCCCCAGACCTATCCTGCCAACAGATCTCCCATGCCATTTCCCATCACACCCCCAATCATCCCCAAGAACCAGCCACAAAGGAGTCCTCCTTTCTCATCCGATACCACCCCAGACTGGAAAAACTGTACCACACCCTTCACCAGGGCTTTGATCACCTATCATCATGTCCTGAGAAATGAGGAACATCGTACCTAAGATCCTTCCCACTCCTAAAGTGGTGTTCTGTCACCTATCCAACCTCCACAATATCATAGTCCACCCCAATGCCACTCCCGATGCCAACCCCTTGCCACAATGATCATATCCCTGTGGATGGATGGATGAAGGGTATGAGACGGATGCCATATTCCCTTATTTCCGGAAAGCATTTGACTCAGTGCCCCATTGCAGACTCCTAACTAAGGTACGAGCATATGGGATTGGTTCCCAAATATGTGAGTGGCTCAAAGACTTCTTAAGTAATAGATCCCAGTACGTTGTCCTCAATGGTGAGTGTTCATCGGAGGTGAGGGTATCATCTGGAGTGCCTCAGGGAAGTGTGGTAGGTCCGCTGTTGTTTTCTCTCTACATAAATGATCTTTTGGATAGGGTGGATAGCAATGTGCGGCTGTTTGCTGATGATGCTGTGGTGTACGGGAGGGTGTCGTCGTTGAGTGATTGTAGGAGGATACAAGATGACTTGGACAGGATTTGTGATTGGTGTAAAGAATGGCAGCTAACTTTAAATATAGATAAATGTAAATTAATGCAGATGAATAGGAAAAAGAATTCCGTAATGTTTGAATACTCCATTAGTAGTGTAGCGCTTGACACAGTCATGTCGATTAAATATTTGTGCGTAACATTGCAGAGCAATATGAAGTGGGACAAGCATGTAATTGCAGTTGTGGGGAAGGCAGATAGTCATCTTTGGTTCATTGGTAGAATTTTGGGAAGATGCAGTTCATCTGTAAAGGAGACTGCTTATAAAACACTAGTATTACCTATTCTTGAGTACTGCTCGAGCGTTTGGGATCCCTATCAGTTCGGATTGAGGGAGGGCGTTCAGAACTGGTCTGCTAGATTTGTTACTGGTAGGTTTGATCATCACATGAGTGTTACGGAAATACTTCAGGAACTCGGGTGGGAGTCTCTGGAGGAAAGGAGGCATTCTTTTTGTGAATCGCTACTGAGGAAATTTAGCATTTGAGGCTGACTGCAGTACAATTTTACTGCCGCCAACTTACATTTCGCGGAAAGACCACAAAGATAAGATAAGAGAGATTAGGGCTCGTACAAAGGCATATAGGCAGTCATTTTTTCCCTCATTGTTTGGGAGTGGAACAGGGAGAGAAGATGCTAGTTGTGGTGGATTGCGGAGTATGTATGTAGATGTAGATGCAAGACCTACCTGACTGACCTGTCAAGCACTTCCTATTTCATTCCTGTCACTGGCTTATCCTACCTCGTCAGAAGCCAGGCTACCTGTAAAAGCAGCCATGTCATATACCAGGTTTGCTGTAATCATTGCACAGCTTTTATATTGGCTATATTCTTCTGACTAGCAACCATGTGTCCAAAAGGGTGAATGGCCACTGCTAGACTGTGGTCAAGAGCAAAGTAGACCACCCTGTGGCACAACATGCAGTGGAACATACAATGCTTGATTTCAGTGACTGCTTCACTCCTGAGCCATCTGGATCCTACCCGCTACCACCAGCTTTACTGGAATGTGGAGACGGCAGTTATCCTCACAACACATTCTCTGCTCCCATAAATATCCCGGCCTCAACCTGCGGTAGCATACTGTCCTCACACCCTCCACTCAATAGTTTCCAGCCCTTCTGTCCAATCACCTCCTCTGTAGTCTCATCTTCCACCCTCTTTGTGTGCCATCTTCTGCCAGTGTACCCACCTATATTTTCCCACTACTCTTCTTTTTTGGCCCCTGTTTCTTCCCCATCCCCACCTCCCTGCACCACAGCCTCCTGACACTGCTCCCATTGGCAGTCTGGTCCTGCATGTTCTGCTGGACAGCACTCTTTTTCTCCCCCTACCCCTACTCTGCTATCCCTTCCCATTCATCGCCCCTCCAAATTGTTGGTTCCATTGTATGTGACAGTTGCTTTCCATGTGTGTGTTTCTTTTTCTGACAAGGGCTGTGGCCAGAAGCTAATATGAAAGTGTGTTATAGTTGTGCCTGTTTGCAACTTCATGTACCATCTTTACGGTAAGTAGCAATCTCTCTTTTTCTTATGTTGTTAAAAAGTGTACATACAGACATGTGGTTGCATTGGCAGAAGGCAACACACAGAGAGGGTGAGAGGATGAGAATACCGTGTAAGTTTATTTTTCATTATGCCTGTCTGCAATTCAGTGTGTCATCTTTATGGTGAGTAGCAATCTATCTTCTCCTGTATTGTTGAAATTCCAACCTCTGGTTTCTATTGTTTGAACTTAGTAATATATTGAGTTACTTACATAATGAATCTTTTCACAATGGTAGTGTCCCAGAGGGACTTAAACATGCATTATGATAACTCATAATGTTCAAGCACAGTATACGTTCCAAAATCCTAGAGCAAATTGACAGTAACGATATGGGCCTGTAATTCAGCAGATTACGTGTATTACCTCTTTTGGATATTGATGTGACTTGAGTATCATTCCAGCCTTTATGTGTGGATCTTTCGACAAGTGAGCAGTTGTATATGATTGCTAAGTATGGAGCTATTGTATCGGCGTACTCTGAAAAGAACCTGGCTCAGATGGCCTTACCTTTATTAAATGATTTAAGCTGCTACACTACACTGAGGATATCTGCTTGTAAGTTAGTCATGTTGGCAGTTGTTCTGGATTCGAATTCTGGAATATTTACTTTGTCGTCTTTGGTGAAGGAATATTGGAAAACTGTAATTAATAACTCTGCTGTAATGGCATTGTCATCATCATCATCATCATCATTGCATAGTGAGGGTATTGATTGTTTTTGCTGGTGTACTTGATGTTCAACCACTATATCTGTGGATCTTCTGCCAGATTTGGTGAAGTAGTTACATTTTGTAAAGTATTAACTCTAGCATTACCACTGGCTTTCATAGGCCCACCGACAGTGTTTGTATGTTGTATCCACATCCTTTGATATATGAACTTGAAGTCAGAGGTAACTGTCACTGCATTTAAAACTGAGTGATTATAATTCAAATTCATTTATTTGATTTTATTCTCTATGGGCCTTACAAGCCTGCCCACTCCCCCACCATCGCTAATAGCCAAGGAATATTTCAGGTGGTTGAGACTTTCATTTGAAATATTTAAAACAAAACTAACTTTTGCATTGTTGTCTTCAAACATATTTTTATGAATTCAATCATTTGTAGTTGTATTGAAAGAGTTCTTGAAGAAGTCTAGAACAAGTCAGATTTAGATGAAAGTGAAGTAGATGATGATGTGGAAGAAATTGGACCTGATTCACTGTCTGAGAATGAAGACGAGGGTCAACTGAACCCACCAGTTGCTAATGATGATCCATGACAGCACGTAGAGGAATGATGTGGGAGACCCGCACCACCGTACTAGCCAAGGTCCTAGTGGAGGTGGTTTGCCATTGCCTTCCTCTGATTGCTAATACTACATATGATAAATACATTGCCAAAAGTGGATGCAAGTATGTTAGGAGCCATCTCAAGACTATCGACTTTCTGTACAAAATATAGTGTGGGAAAGAACAGGGTAGACAGAACAAGGAAAAATTGAATCTCTGACAGAGGCCTTAGAGTTCTTTTTTAGAATTTATGTCATGACCCTAATAAAGCTACACTCAAAGAGGCTTTCGACTTGGTATTCAGCCCGCTGATGAAGATGAGTTATTTTGTTATGTAAGGCTCTTACTAATCATTGGTTCAAACCATGACAATAAGATACGTGTTCAAGATTTATAGTCTGTGCTTCAGGGCCAAGAAGTGTACTATGAATCAATGAGCCGGGCATGATTTTTCAAATTGACTGGTCTATACTTACTTAGTCAGATTGGAAGGAGTCGAGACTGTTTCTTAGGAAAATGTCAAGTTAATGTTTATCTGTTTTTTTTAAAACAACTACATTTTGCCTTTTTTGTGGGTTTCAATGTTACAGTATTTAGATCCATTACAGCAATCTTGTGGCCACCAGTCCCTGTATCCGTCATGACGCTCCCTATTTGCTCAGGATTGTTTGTTACAAAGAGGTAAATTATGTTTTTGTAACTACTTACATTTTGAGATGTCTCCTGAGCTAATTGTTCAAAATAATTTTCTGAGGAGGCACTCAGAATGATTTCAGATGTTTTATGCCTACCACTGACTGTAAAACATGTATTTTCACCAGCATTTGAAGGTAGAATGAAGTCACCACCAACTGCTATTTTAAGTGGGGTACCTTTTTGAAATGAAACTCAAGTTTTCTTTGAACTGTTCACCAACTGAATCATCTGAATCAGGGATTCGGTAAATGGAACCAATTATTAGTTTACTCTGGTTGTCAAGTATAACCTGTTCCCACACTAACTCACAGAGACTGCCTACTTCAGTTTCACAACAATGTAAATTACTTTTAGCAATAAACACTTCACTACCAACTATAGTTAATGTATCCTGTCTGAACACAGTTAGGTAGCTTGCCAAAATTTTGGCTAAACTTACTTTTGGCTTTAGCCAGCTTTCTGCCCCTATAACAATTTGAGTTTCAATGCTTTCTATTAGAACTTGGAGCTTTTTTCGTTTCCCAAGACAGCTATGACAATTTACAACTACAATGCCAATTATTGCTAGGTCTCCCTCCCTGTGTATGACCTGCACCCTCTTAGATTGACGCCCTTTCTATATTTTCCCAAAGCCTTCTAACCTAAAAAACCACTACATAACCCCTGGTACGCGTGTAATTGTTTCCTGTGGGTGACGGACCTCTGATCTTTTAAGAGGAACCCAGAAACCCACCACCTTAACATGCAAGCTGAGGAGTCTGCAGCTTACACGGTCCCTGTACTGAATGACTACAGTCAGCTATATTGACGCTGCTACAGATGGTGAGCTCTGCCTTCATGTTGCAAGCACGACTGGCAGTCTTGACCATTTCAGCTAGCTGCCTGAAACCAGAGAGAATCTCTTCTGACCCAAAGCAACACACACCATTAATTCCAATGTGAGCCAGCACCTGCAGTTGGCTGCACCCTGTGCTCTTCATGGCACCCGGAAGCAGCCTATCCGCATCTGGAATGCGTTCTCCCATTGTGCACACGTCACCTCCTCGGCAGCCGTATCCTTACCTGTTCATCAGACAAACTGTGGAGGCCCTCCGACCAGCCTCCCGGAAAATCTTCCGCTGCCTGACAACCAGGAGTGACCTCCCACTCAACTGTGGGTGAGGAGTCAACTTCAGTGTGGCCAGTACCTGAGGTGGTTACAGTAAGGGAACAGCCAGGGGACACGTGGGACGTGCTGGACATCCCACGGATCCCCTCTTCTGGTCCCGCACACGGACGCCCATTGCCAACAGCCTCGAGCTGTGCGACCGAGGCCAACACCACCTGGAGCTGTGTGCAAAGCTTGACCTACTCAGCTTACAGCATTCACAGTCACAATCCTTACGAAACAAGGCAAAACTGCACACTGCATAGTTACTAGAAAACTGTATTGTGCCTAGTAAGCACACAAATAAGCTATTCTACTAATCACAACGATAAATGAAAATAAGTAACTACTGTTTGAAGCTCATAATTATAATTCACAAACAAATGGTGTACCCACCTTTCTCTGTGGCAGCAACGAAAGATCCTACCTGACTGACTCTAGTAAAAAAATCACTGACTCATCTGATATTGCTAGTATTCTGAAAAATTTATGAAAAGCTCATGTTCATTAAACTTTATAAAAACTCAGTACAGGAAAAGCAGCAAACAGATTGGATATCTAAAAGAACTGCCACTGAACTTGCTATATTTACCTCGAGGCATGATGCTGTTTACTACAATAACGTAAGCAGAAATTACTACATTTGTGAATATTTTGTGACTTGGTTGGAAATATTTTGTGACTTGGTTTTTTGATTGTGTGAACCATCTGCATTACTAAAAGCCTAAATCGGTAACTTGGCCCAGTTACAGGTTACCTCACCCCTGCAGGTCTTGGGATTAGAATAGGCCCGAAGTATTCTTGCCTCTCGTAAGAGGCGACTAAAAGGAGTCTCTCACATTTCAGCCTTTATGTGATGGTCCCCTGTAGGATTTGACCTCCATTTTTCACAATTTTTCCAAAGAGCGAGCCAACTGGGGAAGGGCACCTTACATGGTGCATGGTGTCCATTGTGCCTTCAGATCTTTTGCCCACTTTCTCGTCGTCGCACTGCAGTCCAGCTCATTCTCCATCCCTTGGGTGAGACGCCTTCCGGGGTGTGTTTTCCAGTATGCACTATGCAGTGTCGCTTTTTGCGCCAACTATGACCATGGACTTCCTTGCACCTCATATTCAGCACGGTACCCTGTTAATTGTAGCCCTCTGACAACACAGAGATCGCTCTGCTGATGGTTGCACCATTAACTCCCCACGTATGCCAAGGAGTAGATACCCATCATCCTGGGGCATCGGACTCAGCAGTGGCCATCCTGCCAGGTGGCCTTTGCTGCGGCTGGGTGGCGCCCGTGAGGAGGGCCCCTAATCGGAGTGGGTGGCATCAGGCTGGATAACACGTGATGAAGCGTACCATGTCATCATGGTGATCAAACACCGGCAGTCTCTATGCGTTCCAAGTCTTAGTACAGTGCAAGAAAGTACAACCCTAAATCCTTCCCCTCCCTGGCCATTCCATGGGAGGAACACCAGGCTAAGGATGGCAGCAAACCTTATTCACTCCGGTACCTCGTATGTACAAGAACTGATGGGGACTCCTTTGTTTTGATGAAGGCACAGTTTTTTTGTACAGCATTTCGAGGATAAGTTTGGGGAGATGGAGGGCTTTTCCAAAATGCAATCTGGGTCATTATTGATAAAAACAGCATCCTCTGCCCAGTCACGGACTTTACTCGCCTTGAACAAGTTGGGGGATGTTTCTGTCACCATCACGACACATAAGAGCTTAAATATGGTCCAGGGTATTATCTTCTACAGGGACCTTCTTTTGCAGTCTGACACATTAGAGTGGTGAGGTGTTCATTTAGTGTGGCATGTCCATCAGGGTCCAAGGGATAATCAGGTTGCCACTGGTGCCTTCATCTTGGCCTTCGAGGATGACACCTTACCTGAGAAGGTCAAGATGATGGTCTACCATTGTGATGTCAAGCCACGTATCCTTCCCCCAATGTGGTGCTTTAAGTGCTGGAAGTTCGGTCATATGTCTTTCTGCTGTTCTTCCAGCGTTACATGGTGAGATTGTCCATGTGCCCCACCTCCCATCTGTGTCAGCTGCAGAGAGCATCATTCACCTTGCTTGCCGGATTGCAGGATTTTACAGAAAGAGAGGAAAATCGTGGAATACAAGACCTTGGACTTGCTGACCTACATTGAAGGTAAGAGAAAATATGAGTGCCTACCTCCTCATATTCTGCTGCTACGAAAACAGTTGTCGCCCCATCAGTTCCGCGAATTCCAGTCTGCTCTCTGAGCCAGAAGGCTACACCGGCCCACTAGATGGTAGGGGGCACCTCCCTCCCTTGTTGCTCCCACACCACCTGCCTCGGGAGCACTGCCTCCCCAACCATCAGCCGGAGAAGTGTAAGTCTTCTTCGGCTCCTCTCGCCAGGTAGGGGTCCCTTGGGTCACTCCCTACCCAGGTTTCTGCTAATGAGAAAGATGACGCCCGCCATTGGCTGAAGTGCCCAAAAGCAGCTGGTCATAGGGCTTCACGATCATCCTCAGTCCAGGAGACTGAATCAGTGAAGCCCTCCCAGCCAGAGAAACCCAAGGAGCAGCGAGAAAAGTCCAAAAAGAAGACCCCTAAGACCAAGGAAATTGCAGTGGCACCCACACCACCGCTACGTAAAGCTCTGCGTCTAAGGATAAGGTGGAGATTCTGGCGTCCGCTGAGGACCTAAATCTCGCCGGACCCTCAGACACAATGGATATAGAGGGCTCAGGCAATAAGGCGGTGGCAGCAGGTAACCTTGAGGCGTAAACTGCCTCATTGAATGTTCCATGCTTTCCCAGACTCACGATGATGTCATCCTCCAGTGGAACTGCGCCGGTTTTTTCCACCGCCTGGCTGAGCTGCGGCAACTGTTAATCTTTACACCTGCTTTTTGCATTGCCCTCCAGGAAACCTGGTTGCTGGCAGCGCAGACCCCTGCCGTCTGTGGCTATAAGGGATATTACATGAACCGTAGCGGCTATAATCGAGTGTCAGGTGGAGTTTGCGTTTATGACCTAAGTCTGTAGTGACACTGTGCCCCTTCAAAACTCTCTTGAAGCTGTTGCTGTCAGAATAAGGACGACACAGGAAATAACTGTCTGCAATGTATATCTTCCTCCAGATGGTGCAGTACCCCTGAATGTATTAGCTGCACTGACTGATGAACTCCCTAAATCTTTCCTACTTTTGCGAGATTTTAACACCCATAACCCCTTATGGGATGGCACCGTGTTAACTAGCCGAGGCAGAGATGTCGAAACTTCACTGTCTCAGTTCGACCTCTGCCTCTTTAAGTACTGGGGCTGCCACACATTTCAGTATGGCTCGTGGTAGTTACTCAGCCATTGATTTAGCCATTTGCACCTCAGGAATTCTCCCATCTATCCACTGGAGAGCACATGACGACCTTTGTGGTAGTGACCACTTCCCTATCTTCCTGTCACTGCCCGGCGTCAGGACCACAGACGTCTGTCCTGATGGGCTTTAAACAAGGCAGACTGGGAAACTTTCACCTCTGCGGTCACCATTGACTCTCCACCACACAGTAACATCGATGAGTGGTTGAGCAGGTGACTACAACAATCTTTACTGCGGCGGAAAACGCGATTTTAGGGCGCCCCCAACGAAAGGCGGTCCTTTGATGGTTGCCGGAATTCGCTGAGGAAATTACGGAGTGTCGGTGAGTTCTACAGCGACATCAGCGGCACGCTTACCTGGAGCGCCTCATAGCCTTTAAGCGGCTCTGTGCCCACGTTCGCCAGCTTACCAAAAGACAGAAGCTGGAGTGTTGGGAGAGATACGTCTCGACCATTGGGTGCCATGCGTAACCTTCCCAAGTCTGGATGAAGATCAGACGTCTTTTTGGGTACCAGACCCCAACAGGTGTCCCTCACATTAACATCAATGGCGTGTTATCTATCGACGCAAACGTGATTACTAAACACTATGCTCGAGCCTCTGCGTCGGAGAACTATCCGCCCCCCGCCCCCAACCCCACCCCCAGCCCCATTCGCACCCTCAAACAGCAGATGGAAAGAAAAGTCCTCTCGTTTACTAAACGCTGCAGTGAACCCTATAACGCCCTGTTTACAGAGTGGGAGCTCCTCAGTGCCCTTGCACATTGCCCCGACACAGCTCCTGGGCCAGATCGGATCAATGGTCAGATGGTTAAAAATCTCTCATCTGACTACAAGCGACATCTCCTCATTATCTTCAACCAGAACCGGTGCGATGGCCTCTTTCCATCGCAATGGCGGGAGAGCACCATCATTCTGGTGCTTAAACCAACTAAAAACTCTCTTGATGTGGATTACTATCAGCCTCACCAACGTTCTTTGTAAGCTGCTGGAACGTATGGTGTGTCGGTGGTTGGGTAGGGTCCTGGAGTCATGTGACCTACTGGCTCCATGTCAAGGCAGCTCCGCCAGGGTCGCTCTACCACTAATAACCTTGTGTCTCTCAAGTCTGCCATCCGAACAACCTTTTCTAGACGCCAACACCTGGTTGCCGTCTTTTTTGATTTACGAAATGCGTATGACACGACCTGGCGACATCATATCCTTGCCACATTATACGAGTTGGGTCACTGAGTCCCACTCCCGATTTTTATCCACAATTTCCTATCGCTTCGTACTTTCCGTGTCCAAGTTGATGCCTCCCACAGTTCCCCCCATATCCAGGAGAATTGGATCCCACAGGGCTCCGTATTGAGTGTATATTTTTAGTGGCCATTAATGATCTAGCAGCAGCTGTCGGGCTCTCCGTCTCACCCTCTCTGTATGCAGACGACTTCTGCATTTCGTACTACTCTACCACTACTGGTATTGTTGAGTGGCGCCTACAGGGAGCCAGTCACAAGGTGCAGCCCACGTTTCCAGTTTTCGGCGGCAAAGTCGTGTGTTATGCACTTCTGTCGGCGTTGTACCGTTCATCTGGAACCAGAACTTTACCTTAATGACGATCCACTCACTGTAGTGGAGACATATCGATTCTTAGGAGTGGTTTTCGACGCCCGATTGACTTGGCTTCCTCACCTTCGTCAGCACCTCAATTCCCTCCGCTGCCTGAGGTGGGTGCAGATCGCTCTACACTACTACAGCCCTACAGAGCCCTTGTTCAATCCCGCCTTGACAATGGGAGTGTGGTTTATGGTTCGGCGGCACCCTCAGCATTGCGTTTACTCGGCGCAGTGCAACATTCTGGCGTTCGCCTAGCGACAGGAGCTTTCAAGACGAGGCCAGTGACGATCGTCCTGGTGGAGTCTAGTGTCCCTCCATTCCAGGTTAGGTGTGCACAATTGCTCTCCAGTTACATTGCACACGTTCGTAGTTCTCCTGCGCATCTGAATTACCGTCTCCTTTTCCCGCCCACGGCGGTTCATCTCCCGCATCGGTGGGCCAAATCAGGGCTTACAATTGCATTTCGTTTGGGGTCCCTTCTCTCTGAACTGGAGTCCTTGCCTTTACCACCTATACTTGAAGTTCATTCACGAACACCTCCATGGTGTGCACCTAGGCTGCGGCTTCACCTGGAACTTTCACATGGCCCTGAGGACTCAGTTAACCCTGTGACTCTCCGCTGTCACTTCCTCTCGATTCTCGACGTGTACCGGGACCATGAATGGTTTACACCGATGGCTGATGGTCACGTTGCTTTGCTTATGTCCATGGAGGCCATATAGAACAGCTTTCCTTACCAGATGGCTGCAGTGTTTTCACTGCAGGGCTGGCGGCCATATCTCGTGCTCTTGAGCACATCCGCTCATGTCCAGGTGAGTCATTTCTCCTGTGTATTGACTCCTTGAGCAGTCTCAAGCTATCGGCCAGTGCTACCCTCGTCATCCTTTGGTAGCAACTATCCAGGAGTCCATCTATGCCGTGAAACGGTCCAGTCTTTCAGTGGTGTTTCTCTGGACTCCAGGACCCGTCGGAAACCCAGGCAACGAACTTACCGACAGGCTGGCCAAACATGCTATGCCTAAACCACTTATGGAGATTGGCAACTGACCTGGCTTCAGTATTATGACGCAAGGTTTTGCGGCTTTGGGGGACGGAATGGCATAACCTCAGTATGCACAACAAGCTGCCTGCCATTAAGGAAACTACGAATGTGTGGAAGACCGTGCGCGCGTCTCGCAGGGACTCTGTGATTCTCTGTCGGCTCCACATTGGCCATACATGGCTGTCGCACGGTTACGTCCTTCATCGCGAGGACCCATCTCGGTGTCGCTGTGGCTCAGGAATGGTAGTCTGCCCACTTTTTACCGCTCTGTGGCGGACTTAAACTTTCCCAGCGCCCTCCCTTCGGTGTTGGGCGATAACGCCTCAACAACAGCCTTAGTCTTACGTTTTATTCGTGAGGGTGAGTTTTATCACTTGCCCTAAGTTTTATCACATGTCCTTTGTCCTTGTGTGTCCTCCACCTTAGTTCTTTCACGGTGGAGGTTTTAATGTGTTGCATTACCCTCATGGTCAGCCAGCCATGGTAACCTGCTTTCTTGCTTTAACCTCATCTACCTCTTTCTTACGTCTTTGTGGTTTTCTTGTCCCCTTTTGTCCTTTTAAGTGTTTGTTGCCCCTCAGTCTATGTTGTGGATTTCCTTTCATTCTTTATTGCGTTGTAAGTCTCATTGTCTTATTCTCACCCTTGTGGCATTGTTTCCTTCAGAACAATGGATCGATGACCTCGTTTGGTCCCTGCCCCCCTCTTTTAAACAAACCAACCAACCAACAGGTTACGTATCTAATGAATTCCAGGGGCAAAAAAATTGATTTTCAGTGTCTCATAGAATTAAAGGTCAAGTATGAAAATTAGAGGCTATGTATATGTCAAGAGGCAGTGACACACACAATCATCACACGAGCACAACATGCCATTTTCTGTGCTAGATAGAGGTGAAAATATGTGAAATTACCATGAAGTCCTACAGGATTTGGAATACTTTCACACCTCTCAACTTGGCAAAAGTGTTCAACATGCAGTTAACCGAGGGAAAGGACACATCAACTTTAACCATGCCAGGATGAGACCTGAGGGTTTTTTTTTCAGTTCATTTCTTGTTTCTCCACTTTTGAGGAATAGTTCCTCAGTAGCACTTTCTGACTTTATTTTTGTTCATAATGGAATTATTCTGCTTAGTATTTTTTCTGTATCAGACTTTTTAATTGTCAGTGTAAGTCTCACATGACTCATGTATGAATGAAAATAATTTACTTAAAAAAAAAAGTAACTGGAAAACTATCAATCCTCTCGCAACAAAAAGTTATGTATTCACTCACATGTCAATGTTGCAACGGTCCTGGATCACTCCACAGCAGGGCTACAAAAGCATGAACAAGCTTTGTGCTGATCACGTTCAGATTTTGTCGAATGGTTTTGAACTGCCAGATCACGTTCAGTTGGGTTGCAGCGCTGCCGTGTCCTTAGAGTGGGATTGAATCAGCCGTGTCGGACGCTGTCGAGATCGTCGCCCTGTTGCGTGTCTCTCTGCCAACTGTCGTCGGTACCGACCGTTGAAATGTGTGAGAATCAACGCCCCGAGGTAAGGCTTACACCGCCCCCCTGAGGGTTTTTCGAGCCTGTTCTGAGCGGCGGTGTTTTGCTTGGCTATCCTCAGAAAATCGCGTTATTTCAACACTGCATGTGGCAGTTCTGACCTCCGTCACAGAGGTGTCAAAAGAAGTGGGTAAGAAGGGGTACGAGGACATTTCCACCGTATGACACGCCCACAATGGCGTTCGGTAGAATTGTGGAGAAATTTGGTGCGAAACTGCCGTCATGAACCCACCTTACACGTCACATGAACTTCTGAGCTGTTACGTTTTTCTCGAACGTGTCGACAAGATGATGATCACGGGGATCCTTGAAACTTTTTCCGATATCACTAACGGTTACCGAGGTAACGGGTTCAAAGCTGACGAACATACGCACGTAATATCCGATCTGAACAGCATATGTAATTTTAAATAACATAGTGAACACACGGCAAGGCATCTGGCGTAACAGCAAGGATTCTAAAGTCAACAGACAATGTTTTTAGTCAGCATTTTTTTTTTAACAATAAAGCCTGATGAAGCGCTATCTCTGCATAATGGGCACTTCATACTGATACAAATATGCCCAATGTTGTACTACTGTGGAAAAAATGGGATAAAAATGGCCTTAACATGCCTGAAAAGAACGTTCAAAATGACTGCCAAAAATTATGTAGAACCGGAAAGCTTGCAAATTCAGTAAAGTATCTGTATAACATTTTTAAGATACAACTCATAAACTGGGCGCTTTCGATGTGTTACGGCCGATGAGGAAAGTGTCTAGAACAAAATGTGAAGCAAAAGATTTTGTGTTAATCTATTATTATATGTACGTATTTGTTGTTTATGTGTGTCAGAGTGCATAAATATGTCGAACTGTATAAAATCAGAACTTTACTGACCTATAGAATTTGTTTTATGTAAGCAGCACACCTTGCTGTTGCAAGAAAAAAGAAGGAAACCAGCGGAAAAATGGTTCTGTCGGCGCACAAAAAAGGCGAAAAATGCTTACAGAAAAATGGGGAACCAGCTGCCTCAATTCTCATGCCACGTCCTCACCAAAAATTTTGGAGTGCTATGCGCTTTTTTGTGCTGAAACCGAGTGGCAGAGAGACAGTGACAGTGGAAGAGAGAGGAAAGAGAGCCAGAGAGAGAGAGAGTGAGTAAGTGAGTGAGGAGACGCTGATGGTGAGGGAGAGTAGTGGCAGTGAAACAGAAAGAGAGATGGATAGAGATCGAAACAGTGAGAGCAAAAGGGAGAGGAGAAAGTGAGTGGAGACCATACGCACTCGGTGGGTCTAGACCCTTTCAAAACTGCGAACTTTAAGAGCGCCAATATGTTCTCGTGTCAGAATTTTTGGTGAGGAAGGCGGAATGAGAGTCGAGGCAGCTGGTTCCCCTCTTTCGTGTCAGGGTCTTTTAAAGAGCAACGTATTCGCCTTTTTTGTGCTCCGACAGGAACATTTTTCCGCTGGTAGCTTAAAATAATCATCTAGCTTAAAATGTTTATTTCGTCTCGTAGTGAATGCAAGTTTCTTGTTGTCCTTCAGATGCTCGGCGTCGGCGTTACAGAGTAGTTTTAATTTGCCCGGAAGTTTCAGTCTAGTAGTTAATCTCCGTCCGTGATGCATCAACTTCAACAGTTAACCCGATCGTTTGTGCCGTTACCGAATTCGGAGCGAGTCACATTACTCTCACTGTAAACATAACTACGTGATAATGAATCCTGCCGATATAGAATGCATTATTGATAGTCATTATAAACACAGAAGAAAATCCAGAGACATTACACGAAATGCTACTGCTTTCATAATCAACGAACTGATGCATAAGTGGCAAACAATAGTAATAATATATGGCGAGAAAATAGAACAGACTATATTGTGAATGTGAATAAGCAGAAGAAGAGATGTCACAGTTTGCAGAACCTGTCAGTGAAGAGTTCTTAGGAAGAGATGGGAGCCCATCGTCCACTTACCGACCAAGTCAGCTGAAGAGCAGGAAGAAGAGGGATGCTATTTCACTAGAAAGAACAAAGGAGACCATTACATTCCAGGATTGTGGGAAACCAAAAGACTGAGCTTCAGTACAATTCACAAAGAAGGTCATGTGATGCAAGACTTACATCACCTACATTATTTACATCACAAGGTAGGGAATTGAGGGAAATACCAGAGCTCATAGCTTCTCGTGCTTGATTATTATGTAGCTGAAAAATTCAGGTCAGCGAGAGTCATCTCTTCTTTTCTACAATCGATAGCTTGGTAAGTTCGTGTTCTCTTTCTTTTGGGAGCTGTGGTTGTGTATCTCATGTATTTTGGTGACTATACCTAGGTTTTCTTTGCCATGAATGAGACATAATAATATATAACGGCTGCAAACAGTCATCATTGCCAAATTTATGAATAGTGGCCTGCAGTGCTCCTTTCCTACTCGATCTGATAATTCTGAGTCCCTTCTTTTACTATAGTGAACAGGCATGGCATGGTGGACATACCGGTTCCCGTCATTTCACTGAAGTTAAACGATGTCTGGAATGGTTGCCACTCGGACAGATCCATCCAGACCACCGTATGCTGTTGACCTACTGGGATGTACTCAGCCTAATGGTGCCAATCGAGGTGCTACTTGACTGAATAGAGCGGCTCCAGGTCGCGAAAACTGATAACAGCGGAGAGAGCTGTATACTGACCCCCCTCCCCCCCCCCCCCCCCACTATCCGCAGCTGATGATGCCAGTCGGCTGATGTCACGGGGAAGGTCAGTTGGCACAGTTGGGCCTTCCAAGATCAGTTGGGACAGAATTTAGTTTAGAAAGTTTCTTTTGCAGTAAAATACATCCTCACAGTCTGATGAATGACTCCACAGCTTTAGTTCATAGACAGTATGACTATGGAATACAGCATGACGTATAGTAACTAGATACTGGTCTCTAAGTATTCTTTGCAACTTTCTCAGCACTTATACTACACATGACAATTTCTCCATACATAGTCAACATGTTCAATCTTTGGAATAATTTTTAATGTTTCAGTCACTTTTTACAAATATTTATTAGCATGATTTGTTTCAGCAACATGCTTCCATCATCACGTAGCTTAAAGTTCCGTGTACATTACATTAATCTAAAGTGTCGTGAGAATTATTTTCTGGGGTTTGTATTTGCACAGGCACGAAAATGCCATGAAACCATCCTGTTGGCACAAATGTCACTATTCTAGCTGACGGTAGGTGCTCAACCCAGAAGCCACGAGGAAGGAGCCCGGAAGAGGAAACACTCGATATGCAAGTCAGTTTACGGGGAGCATATAGAATGGCATGGAGAAAAGCTCTAAACGTGACCAGAATGAATGACAGAAACAACTTGCACGTGATCCCGAAGCACTGCATGATGTGAAGGCCAGATCTGTGATCAAGGACTGACTGGTCATGCCTATTGCCAGTGGCAAGTGGCAGTAGTTCTGCTTGTATGATGATCTGGGCATGGCGTCCTTGATAGCTTCCCGCTCAACTCTACTGTGAGACAGACACCAGCTCATATGCATCCACTGGCAGGGGTACTACTAAATTCCTCCCTTCTGAGAAGGCCATGTAGATCCTAAAATGACCTGGTTTTTGACACGACCTCGGATGCAAAATTGGAGGGGGCGCGAGTTTTCCGAGTAGCTTGTCTACCGCTGAAGTAAGCAATGGCAACTTGGCTGATTCTGCCAAAATGGTGGAAGATTACTGAAGCTAGCATGATGGCTAGTCAGTCCTGCATCGTCGGAGATGAGGACTTATCAATGGGTGAGTAGCAAAATGAGGGCACAGGTAAAGTCTGTGGACTCAGCAATGAAAGTCGCAGGAGCAATCGTTACCAGCACTCTGTTCTGAGGGCGAAATTACTGCCATGGAGGAAGTGTTGAGGGCAGTAGTTGGGTGCACACACTCACAATTTGGAATCTCCTACCAGAAAGATACTGAATCGACCTCATCGCTCAACTGGTGCAGAGTCCGTGCTAGAACGGCTCCGATGGGTCTTGGGCACAATTGATTGGATTGATGGTTCAGTTGCTTCTGACCCACATCCACTACAAAAAATTGCTGACCTTTGTGGCTGACCACAGTATCCGGCAGCCACCATTGCTGCCAGCTGAAAGATGGGGCCCGAACGACAGCCCTGTGAGAAAAACGTGGCAGGTCGCAATGTTCCAGACCATGCGACCCAGTGAGTAACAAATGCAAGAGGTCCCATGGCTGGGGCCTATGCAGACATTCCACCAGGCTGCACCCATTAACTAGAAAGTTATACAGTACACTGTCATGCGACGAGGCAGACGTGGACTTCTTTTTGGTCTTGTAAGTTTGTGTAAATCACTCCACCACTGCAACAGTCAGATGTTGGATACAGTTGGGAATGCAAAAATCTTCAAAATTCTGTAACACAAATTGCCATCCATTATCAAGTACAAAGTCAACATTGTGGAGGACAGTTTGGTTACTTATGGGAAATTGGACAACACATCTATCACTAACAGTCACTTGCCACCCGAAACAGGGCCCATGAATTTCACATGCACCCATCTCAAGGGTGCTCTGGGACTGGCTCAGGGAACAAGTGACACGTTGGCACAGCCTAGTTCTGTGCACAGGGTGTGCAACCCCGCACAAGATGTTCAATGTTGTGATCGATCACTGACCAATAGATAGTGTCGCCATGCCAAAGCCTTCATAGGTAATATATCCTAGACCCCTAATGCGACGCATGGGGCAACTGGAGTATGCGAGAATCCGACACCAGAGGGATGATTACTTGATAGCTTTACTTGTCCATGTTAAGCATGAGGACCCTTGAACAAAGCTGGGTCGTTCTCATAGAAGGAATAATGTACATCAAGCTGAATCTGCTCCTGAAGAAGCACACTCAGGTCACCCTGTCTGAACTGCTGTTTTCCGAAAAACTGGATCAGCAGCCATGATGGCCACAACCTCTTGCATCATCAACAGAAAATCCAGCAACGTCTGCTGCGAGATATTGCCCAGTGCAAAAAAAGAGAGCCTATCAATTGAACTCCAAATTGAATCCTACTGGCAACTGCGAAAGTGCATCTGCATTAGGATGCTGTGTGGTGTACCAGTTATAAATGTCATAGTAATAATTGCTGAAAAAGAGTGCCCACCTCTGCAATCAGTGCGCAACCATATCCTGTAGCTTAGAACAAGGGCCGAATACTGAAATCAGTGGCTTGCGGTTGGAGATGACTAGAAACTTTGCTCCATACAAAAAGATGAGACTTTGTAATGCCAAAAATGACAGTTTCCCACAAAGAATAGTTACTTTGCGCTGATGGAAGTGTCTTCCATGTGTAAAAGATGGGCTGCTCGTTTACATCTCGGTTACAGTGTGACAGGACCACACCAACGCCAGACTGTGACGTGTCAGCGGCCAAAGTTAATGGCTAACCCATAAAAGAAGCCAAACAGGGAGTGGAATACAGACACTGCTTGAGGGACTGATATCCCCAATGACAATCTGCAGGTATACGAATTCGATGACCTTTTGACGAAGCCAGTTTAGAGAATAGCAGGTATGTGCAGCCTGAGGAATAAACTCAGCATAATAAGAAATTTTGCTCAAAAAGGAGACGAGGGCATTTTTGCTTAGCATATGTCCCAAAAAATGAACGTTTGGGGCAAAAAAACTACATTTTTCCAGCTTCCAACAAAGTCTGTTCTCTGGAAAATATTGGAAAAATGTCGGCAAATTTTGTTAATGCTGCTCTCACGTGGAACCTGTGACTCACATGTCTTCAGATTGGTGACACAACAGGAAATGTCCTTAATCAGTTGCTCCAAATATGTTTGATAAATTCGTTGGGGCACACGTTAATTCGAAAGGACAAACATTTAAACATAAAAGCCCAAAGGGAGTGTTGAGCAGTAAGAAACACGGAGAAGCAGATACGAGCCTCGAAATTTTCGCCCAATTCATGGTACTCTTCAACAGTTTGTCAGACGACCTTAGCGAAGAGTCCAAATTTTGAAAGGAGACTAATTGGAGCACTAAAAGGACTTCGTCAATGATCTGGAATCCAAAACAGAAAAGATGTCTAACACAAAAATATTTTGCGCCAATGGCGAATTTACTACCAACAGTTTGCCGTTTCACATTCTTTTAACGCGCTGAGACATAATTGACCCCGCAATGGAATACACTGTTTACTGTAAGGTACTACTTGATGGAGAGGTCGTTGCAGCGCAGGGCAGCCCAATAGTCCGTATGTGTCTAAGCTAATCAGGCTGACCATTGCCGCCACGTCTACCTGAAACTCAGTTAGTCGCCCATCCACGATCAAAGTTAGCAAGATGCACTGAGGCAATGCTTGTGGAATATCGGAGACAGCCTCTGAGTCCAGAGAAAGCATTAGGACCTCCAAAGACCAGCCTGCAGCTCGCCAACTGTTACAGACTGATGCCAAATAGCCTGCTTTTCCGCATATCTCATACATACCCCTTGGTATGGGGAATCCTCTCTAAATATGCACCACATGATGATTGAAGCTGGACTGCTGACTTGCCCATTGTGCGGAAACAGATGCGGAAAGAGAATGGCGACGAGAGCATGAAAAACATCACAAGCAGAGACCACAATTCTTCGAGCAGGCCACAGGCAAAAACAGGCGGTGCTGTAACATCACAGCACTCGAATCATCAATAGAATCATCACACAGTGGCTCAGCGGAAGGCACAGTTGACTGACCAACCCTAAACGGCATTAGGGACATGTTACTGCTGTGATCTCCCCCCTTCTTCCATGTATTGTTCCTGTCCAACAAATTAATAAGCAGAGTCTTTTATGAAGATTTGAGAGCAGCGAAGATTACAATAAACTTTCAAGTTTATTTAGCGTATCATGTTGAGATGGCTCCAGTTCTTCTTGTCTAGGGGATCTGATTCCTGAAGCTGAAATCTAACATCAAGTTCTCACGGATGGTTTGAACTAAATAAATTGGAAGATTGTTGTTGCAGAATTTTTTACGTAACTATATTTTATACTGATTTTCTCACATTTTAGTATATCACACAGTATTTTGAGTTTTCGCATTAACAAGGCCGAAATTACATCGTTCACACTTATTATACAAAAATGCGCCCGATCACATCAGCGGCAAGCTTACGACTCTCACCCTCTGCAGAAATAACAATATTTCAAAGGGTTTACAGTTTTTCTTAACAAATGAATTCTTACTAGTTTTCGTTACATTATTAATTTCGATTATTATTTCATAAATGAATCCAGAAATAAACATAGGAAACAGTACAGGATTGCGTAATTAAAATAGAAATTCTAATTGTGCAAATAATTCGTAATTTCAAATGTTTCTGAAAAAAATTATTTTAACTGTACTTTCAAAGCTAGAACGTATCGATTATAACATCGAAACTAAAATATTTTACAAAGTAATTCGTTCTCATAAATTTCAGCTATGTATAAAATTATATGAAAGTTTTCAGAAAAGTAACTGAGGTGATATTGACCTGCCCAAAATTCGAAAAATAATACTGGTATCGACAATTGCTGTTGAAGAAAAGTAATGCTAGAGGAGGACGTCCCGTTACACTGCATGCATCTAACTTTGCCACCTGCCATTTGTCGGAAAGTATGTCGCATGTGATTCAGTAATCCGTGTCCAATTTCAGCTAAAGGGGAGGGGGTGATTACATCCCTAATTATTCGTGAGTCCACATACGAGAGGTAGCACATTTGGGACACTCAGACTGATACTTGTGCAATAGGCCCTGCAGGTCAGCAATCCAGCCTGCATACAACTGTGCGCTGGTTAAACTGCAACCGTGCCACCACAAGGAGTTTGATGTTAAAATACTGCATGAGCAACAAACATAGTTGCTCGAAGTTGAGTTTCTTGAGTTCAGTAGAGGGCTTCAAATTTTGAAAGATTTCATATAACCCTATACTGCTGTACAATATACATTATATCCAAGGAGGCCTGCCTGACAGAGCACATTTCAGTAGACTTGTCGAACCTGGCGAATGGCGTCTCTGCAGGTGCTTGCCCAGTTGCCGGTGCGGCATTCTGTCTGGAGAGCTTCTGGATGTGCTCCAGCTGCATTTGTTGTTGATGCTTCTCGAGGCGCGACCTTTCCTCGGTTCCTCTCAAGCATAAAAGAAATGCCAGTTCCATGATGACCACAAATTAACGCCATGAAGAAAGAGATAAAAGGGTCACATGCGTAAGAACGTTCTCCGTCGCCACTTCTGTGTCTGCAGAGGCTGCATAACCGTCCTGTCAGCACAAACGTCAATGCTCCTGCCAGTAGCAGGTACTCGACGCAGAAGCTGGGAAGTGAGACCGCGAAAGGGAGAAAAGCTCCTTGCGTGTAATTTACCCTGATCCAGAGAGTTCATTAAGACCCTTGCTGTGGTTATTGCACACAATGGAATAGATAACGTGCAGAATTTATGGCCCTAGCTACGGATCCTAAAGTGGAGAATTATAAAGCAATATATTTGATACTATTAGTAGATGTTAACAGAAAAAAGCTTTACATTAACACATGTTATTTTCATTTTATTCAATTAAACATACGTTAAACGGATCTGACTATGGAAGAATGATGTTGTGAAATTCTTCCAAGTAAACCTTTTCGTTTCACTGTTATTTAAAGGAACAAAACAAGATGCCCGTTAGATGCAACGGACAGTCTGAAAATCACTCACGAACTTTTATGTAAAGGAATACAGTGACTGTTGGCCTGATGGTTAGACTGAGAAATTGGTGCATCTACTAAAGCAATGCGGTACGTTTCCGACGGAACATACACCATTCAGATACACTGATGCACCAGAGAAACTGGTATAGGCATGCGTATTTAAATACAGAGATATGTAAACAGACGGAATATGGCGCTGCGGTTAGCAACGCCTATATAAAAAAAGCAAGTGTCTGGCGCAGTTGTTAGATCCGTTACTGCTGCTACAATGGCAGGTTATCAAGATTTAAGTGAGTTTGAAAGTGGCGTTATACTCGGCGCACCAGTGATGGGACACAGCATCTCTGAGGTAGCGATGGGGATTTTCCCGTACGACCATTTCACGTGCGTACCGTGAATATCAGGAATCCGGTAAAACATAAAATCTCCGACATCGCTGCGCTGGAAAAAGATCCTGCAAGAATGGGACCAACGACAACTGAAGAGCATCGTTTATCGTGACAGAAGTGCAACCCTTCCGCAAATTCCTGCAGATTTCAGTGATGGGCCATCAACAAGTGTCGGTATGCGAACCATTCAAGGAAACATCATCGATATGTGCTTTCGGAGCCGAAGGCCCACTCGTGCACCCTTGATGACTGCACAACACAAAGCTTTTCACCTCGTCTGGGCCCATCAAGATCGATATTGGACTGTTGATGACTGGAAACATGTTGCCTGGTCAGACGAGCCTCATTTCAAATTGTATCGTGTGGATAAACGTGTGTGGGTATGGAGACAATCTCGTGAATTCATGGACCATGCATGTCAGCTGCTGGAGGGTCTTAATAGTGTGGGGCGTGTGCAGTTGGAGTGATGTGGGACCCGTGCTATGTCTAGATACGACTCTGACAGGTGACACATACGTAAGCATCCTGTTTGATCACCTGCATTCATTCAAGTCCAGTGTGCATTCCGACGGACTTGGGCAATTCCAGCAGAACAATGCGATACCCTACACGTCCAGAATCTCTGCAGAGAGACTCTAGGAACACTTTTCTGAGTTTAGATACCTCCGCTTGCCACCAAACTCCCCAGACATGAACATCACTGCGCTTATCTGGGATGCCCTGCAACGTGCTGTTCAGGAGAGATCTCCGTCCCCTCGTTCTCTTACAGATTTATGGCCAGCCCTGCGGGATTCATGGCGTCAGTTCCCTCCAGCACTACTTCAGACATTATTCGAGTCCATGCCACGTCCTGTTGCGGCACTTCTGCACGCTCGTGGGGTCCCTACTCGATATTAGGCAGGTGTACCAGTCTCTTTCGCTCTTCAGTGTGCATACATTTCTGTAAGAGCATGACGGCTCCTTGACATCTGTTTCATTGCAGATACACTATAAACTTCTACAGGAATTAATAATTTGCGAGTAGTGAGTTAATGGACGAGGAACACCGCATTGCAGTGTGTTGAGAATTTGAGAGGGACGGAAAGCTTGTCCAGATTCTCCACTTCTCTAGAACGTTTTCGTCAACCACCTCAGTTAAGGCAACCAGTCTAGAGTAGCAGAGCATCGACACACTGGACTCACTGCGAAACGAAAATGGAAATGTTTAATGTTTAGCGTGGTAGAGTGTCAATCAAATCGAGGAGAAGAATTAACTGAAATTGCTGCTCTGTCTGTCACTGCTTCCGTATCTCCAGATAAAAGCTGAAGATCTTCTGTCACCTGACCTTGGCAACTTCAGAAATCTAACCTACAGCAGGTGTTTCAGCCATACGAAGTTAAAGAAAGAGGGACGGGATTAAGGCCACAAACACGTAACAAAAAGCGATAACTCACATAATTCTATAGTGACCATTTAAAACACAAGAGAATGCTGTGTACCCTTTCACAGCATGGGCCGACATCAGTCTATAATTCTACGGAAGTTAGAATTTATTGGAGAGAAACAATGAAACAAGAAATAATTGTCTGTTTTCTAGAGAATCCTAACAAGTAAAGCGTGCGGAACCATATTAAAAAAAAAGGATTGGAGACAGTGGCTGGCTGAGATACGAATAGCCGGGGTTGCAATCTCGCAAGTCGTACCCGTTTGGCAGCAGTGACTGATGCACAGTTAGCAGTCTGCAACAAACAGCGATCGCAGTTGCAGGTGCATTCTCACCGATGTACTTCTACGCACTGCTGGCTTCAAGACAACGTAGGTCAGTACATGTAAGGTGGTGGCAGCTACCACAGTAATTCTTTGCTATTTAGCAGCACCGTCGTGTAGCTGCGATCGAACTGCATCCGACGATAAGTTTCATAGGAGTGGGCTTGGTAAACGGATGCCTGCAGTTTAGTTTTCTTGGGGGAGACGAGGCAGCACCAGCGCTTATTTAGCTGGACAAGACTACCTGGCTCTTAGATCGGTCATTCTGCGGTGGTACCAGGAGAAAAGGTCTCCCTCCACAGTAGTGTGCCTGCATCTCCTATTTGAATGCAACTGCTCCATTCTTTAATGATTTGCACCATTTTAGCACGCTCTTAAACTATACACTCAGCAGCTAATGAAATTACTTCGCCCCAACCATCCAGTGGTCCTCTAACTAGTCAAAACATCAGCGGGTCCACAATACTGAGAAAAATTACTCCTCGAATAGAAATCTCCACACAGGGTGTATACGACCCGGGAGATCCGGGAAAAACGCGGGAATTTTTTCATCCGGGAGAAAACCGGGAAAAAACCGTGAATTTTTTAGAATTCCGGGAAGTTTTCATTGTTTTGGTTTTCAGTTAAATTTTTGTAATTTTGGCAGGTAAGAAACGATACTCTAACAAAGGATATTACTGTATCCCGCTACTGCAGAATAATACTTCAACAATAAATCATAACGAGAGAGAAAAAACGAAAATAACTTAAATTGCAAAGGAATTGCGCCATATGCAACAACGACACACACTGCTCATGCAAGCGTCTGCCAACAGCAAAATGTGTCAAAGGCCTTAGGAGGACTATGCAATGCTTCATGACAACAAATTGCCTCCGATGAGAGTGAAGTCACAACTGTTTACATTGGATTCGTTTTAGCAGTTACGAGCGGGCGCATGCGCAGTTTAGTCGCGTTTGAGCAGTAGATTGTGTTTTATTCAGTTGCTGTCAGACGGTCCATGTAAAAATTATCAATATACCGTAATATTACATGCAACTGAGGAAGACAGGACTATAAAAGTTGAAGATGTCAATACAGCTATGTCAAGCATTCCCTGTCAACGTGTACAACAGGTTCAAGAAAATACATCTGAGGCTCCATAAGACGATACAGCATATAAAATTCAACAAAACATGCAAAAAGAACGATTTAATTCCATGTTACATTAATGTAAAGGTTAAAAACAGTTCTACAGTGGCACAAAAGTCGAAATCATTTGCAGAACGATATTGGTTACTACATGAAATTAAGATGCTCTATTCGAAAAAACAGCAGCTAAACATGATGCTCTATGAGACTCATCTAGAATTGGCAAAAAACGTAGGAAACGCCGCAGTTTTCATGGCACTAGTAGAAAAAACTGAACACAACACATACACAGCAATGAAACATTTACAAAACAAACATAAACAGAAGATAATGAAACTAACAGTAAAAAAGACGCAAAAATATATTTACATTTTAAATGTGAAACCACATGAACACCAACACACATTCCATCCACGCTTAGTTAACCTAACAGAGACAGAACTACACGAAAATGAAAAAATGCTCTTGGAAAAAGGTTTGAAACACTGCACCAATAGCAAAGTGAACAATCAATACATAGAAACTCTAGTAGAAACCGAACACATCCTTACACGTGAAGAACAACAAAATAATTGTGAAATAAACATAGGACTGACAAGAGAACTAGTAAAAGAAGAAATAAAAGGCATAATAAAACAAACACAGCAGACACACAATAAGAACAACCAAACAGAAGCAGCTGCTACGAAAAGGTTAAAACAAAAGTTAACAGACAATAACGTATTAATAACTAGAGCAGACAAGGGAAATGTAACAGTGCTCATGGACAAAGAGCAATACATCACAAAAACCAAGGAATACATAAACACCAACGCCATACAAAAACTGAAGTCAGATCCAACTACACGATTCCAGGCAAATGTGAAACGATCACTGAAAAACATTGAACACACACTCACAGACAAACAGAAATACTACATAACACAGAAAAACCCACAAGCACCAACACTCCACAGTCAACCGAAAGAACATAAAGACGGAATGCCAATGAGATCTGTTATCAACTTCAAGAAAGCCCCAACATACCGCATAGCCAAACACCTCCAAAAGTTAGTTACAAAATACTATAAAGTAGAAAACAACAGAACAGTGACAAACACAGGAAACCTAATAGAAAACATACAGGTACCACGCACAGCATCACTGATTTCATTCGATATAGAAAATATGTATACCTCCATCCCTATCACAGAAACAATAGACATCATAGAACAAAATCTCTCATCCCACAGCAACCTCACCACAGACGCAATAAAAGAAATAACAGATATGCTCAGACTGACAACTGAACAAAACTACTTTCAGTTTGAGAAAGAATATTATCTAAAAACTGATGGACTGCCCATGGGATCCCCAATATCAGGAACACTAGCAAACATTTTCATCAGTCACCTAGAAAATCAGATATTTGATAAGATAACCACAAATGAAAGTTTCAAAATCATATATTGGTACAGATACGTGGATGACATTATTTGTCTGGTAGATGAGCCAAGTGAAAAAATAGATGAACTCCATTCAGAAATAAACAAAGCTCATCAGAACATAAAATTCACACTTGAAAAAGAAAATCATATAAATTTTCTTGACATTACAATTAAAAAAGAAAATGGTAAACATACATTTAACATCTTTAGAAAACCAACAGCTACAGACACAATAATACATTCCACATCCAACAACCCCCACAGCCAGAAACTTGCAGCACTAAGACATATGTCACATAGATTAAACAGAATCCCACTCAGCAAGAGAAACTATGAACAAGAAATGAGTACAATCATACAAATAGCTAGGAACAACGGGTATGACACACATGTGGTACACAAGCTCAATCAAAAAATAAAAACACAAATAAAAGACAAACACAACTGTTCCACAATACAAAAGAACTCGCAAGCTGAAAACTTACAAACACACTCAACAAACACACACAATGACAACACCACACAGAAAAGAACCAGATGGTACACCATGACCTACACACATAAACTAACACACAGAGTTGCAAACATCCTAAAGAGACAGGGCTTCAAAATAGCATATAAGCCTGGGCAAACCCTTCAATCACACCTAAGCCAGCCAGCTACCAAGAGGGACAAATTCCAACAATCAGGAATATATAAACTTGAATGTCAAAGTTGTGATGCAGTATACATAGGCATGACATGCAGGAATTTTGAAACAAGATACAAAGAACATATCAGATGTTGGAAGTATGAAACAAACCATTCCACATTTGCAGAGCGTTTAAAACACTACAACCATCATCCTACAAATATGGAACAAGAAATGAAAATAATGAGAATAAGCAACCATGACAAACATCTTATACAAATGCAAGAAAACTTCTACATCCAGAAAGCCATAGCAGAAAACAAACATGTGATACATGAACAAACACACATCAGCACAGGCTCCCTACTACACTTAATAAAGGAAATGATAACATAAAAAAAAACTCTTCCCCACTCCATCTGGACACACACACACACACACACACACACACACACAAATGCATACACGAACAGACCACAGATACTCCAATAGTTACACTCATAAGTTTGGCAATAACATTCGATCTTCGACAAAAACATTTGACAGTCGGCAACAGAAACCAAAACATTGCCTTAAAACAAGCGTTCAGTGCATAGTGCTGTGGAATGTGAAAAAAAAACCACAAATTGGCGTACATAAGAAGAAGAAGAACAACACCAAAAATGCAGCAGGAGCGTAATATGTAAGAAATTGTCCACGCAACCTGTAAGTACAGTTCCAAACATTACTACTTAATAGGAAATACCAACCACCAGAACTGTATATAACCTATAGGCACAATGACAAAAATGTAAATAAAATAGCTAACATATGTACATATTCCAGGCCACTGATGATGCCTTGCAGAAAATAAAGGCGAAACGCGTATGGCACTAAAATTGTGTTTTATTCAGTTGCTGTCAGACGGTCCATAAGTAAAAATTATCAATATACCGTAATATTACACGCAACTGAGGAAGACTGGACTATAAAAGTTGAAGATTCTCCCGCTTCTGGCTACAGGAATGTGGCTGTTGGCTGTTCAAGCAGTCGCATCAAGCAGCTAGTGCTACTGGGAAAAGGGGGCGCCAAATTCATATTCTTGAGGGGGAAAAAAAACTTGTTTCACAAAGCGCCTAGCATTCAGCGCACGTTTGTATATCGATTATTCGTATGATTTTGAAACGCTTCCCTGTTGCTTTTTGAACGTTTTTCAATACATTTTAAGTTGATTTCTGAATAAATCATAAGTTGATTTTTGAAAGCGAAAGCGTGCATAGTGTAGGCCTACGTGATGTCTCTGTCAGGTGAATCCTCGTCGCATCTAGAAATAAACTTTCCGCAGACAAAAGGGGACGGGGCTATACATGCTGAGCGGAGTAAAGCCGAACGGATGAATGCCAATCGCTGTCTGATTATGTGGTTGATTGGGTTTGCGAATGATCAGCGTTGTTATAATTACTATCGAAATCCATAGATTCAGACTACCAGAATCGAGATAAACGACTGACAGGAATAACAGGTGAGAAAGATTACGTGCTATCTTCTCGGTGTTCCCAAGAAAATGCAATTCTGACAGGGAATTTTTGGCCAGGTCGCTACACTAGTAAGGACCAGTATTACAGTCCCCGGCAAGCAGCCACTTAAGTTCTATTCTGGAAGTAATACGGAAAACGTGTAGTACGAACACGTAATAACGCCCAACCGGAAAACAATCGCGGGATTGTGATTCTGGCAGGGTTAGTGAAATTAATCGGCGAACAAATTTTGACAATGGCAGGAATAGCTGCAGAATTGGTGATGACAAGATTGTTAGAACTAGGAAGGAGAAGAAATTATGAAAGAATAAGACGATTCCAAATTTATATAAAAATGTCTTAATATTACTTTTCGATCTCTTGAGAAGCTGGTGCGTATGAAAGAAATGTGAAACTATTTCCTACGTAAAGCTTTTTGCTTGTAGTAGGCCTAATAGGCATTTGATATTGGCACTTCGTGAATTATATTCTGTCGTGTTATAAAAATGGCTATTTGTGCCAAAACAGTCTCGTTTATTTGGTGTGGCTTACAAAATTGCTCCAATATTAGAAAGGCCTATTTTGTTTTATTTAGCAGACAGTGACAAAATAGATATAATCAGATCGGGAAACCACGCCAGTCTTGGGTATTATTTGTGTTAACAGCTTTTTCAGTATCAGATAACGACATTTCTATTTTTCATGTAGCGAAACGTTTGACGAGCTTTGATGAGATAATAGATTCTTTCGCAGAAAAGAAAGCACGCCATTTAAAGCTGTAGCAAGATTAGAGAGAAAAAGATTTTATCCCTGCAACCTTCAGTGTTTTTTTTTTTCGGTCAAGATGAGTCCTAGGTTCAGCATGGACTCGCCTGTTTCCACACAAGGTTGACATTTACCAGTTTTTTTTCCCATTCTTCTGTAGGTAGTTCTAGTCAGTATTTTCTTAATAAACTCGGTAGCACCTGCCATTTTTAGGAATTGTGATTATTATTACATTCTGCTTGAGTGTAAAGGTATTTCACCTGTTTCATACATCTTGCTTACTAGGCGGAATAGTTTGTCATGGAATGTACCCCCAGGATCTTAACAGTTATGAGGGAATGTCGTCAACTCAAGATGCCTTCTGTCGACTTAGATCTTTCAATGCTCTATTAGACTTTTTTCCGCGCTATTATATATCCCATCTCATCTTCATCTACATCCCTTTCTCTCTCCATAATGTTGTCTTCTAGTTTGTTTCCTTGGTTTTCCATAAATTTCTGTAATTATTGCAATACCTGACGGCTACTTAGCTTTTGTCTTTGTAACAAATAACGGTTATTATCCATCGACTCCCGGCCACATCATGCAGGGGAACTCAGGTTAGTAGAGGATACTTAATGTTTAACAATTTTTTTAATATAGAGAGACACAAGAAAACACTTCCTAAAGATAGGAAAAAAAATCACTTTGTTGTATAACCTAGTGTACCTGACTTAAAAATCACTCAAAACTGTATGTTGTGTATTTTTTACATTTTTCTGAAGAAATGCTTCCATATTTGCCGTTCTGCTGCACTAAAAGGGCAGAATGGGGCACCGTAACGTTTTGTGAAATTACTCTACAAACGTTGAAACTATCAGGAATGTGATCTTAACAAACAGCTTAGAGTAAGGAATACGATATCTTCGAAAAAGACTTTAACAATAAGAAAATATTTTTACGCCATTGTGAAAAATGTACAATTATTTTTAATGCTTAATACCAAGTTACTGTTACTTTATTGAATCCCATCGCTTGTGCACGCGATATATTGCCTGGCTTGCGAATAGGCAGTGTAGGATGTCAAATAATAAATCGTATAACGCAGTCCTGTCCAGCTAGACAAGTTTCTTTGTCAGATCCGTGTATTAAGCCATTTCTATCTGCTGGTTGACAGGCTAATGATGCAACAGTAAGACGTTTCATCGTTGGACTCAAGACTGTGCTCTCCATTGACTTTAGTTATGTCACCAGTGAAGACATTTTTAAATTTCCCATTTGATTTGTCAAATCTGTAGTTGGGATAATTCCTAGCTTTACGGAAGTATTTTTCCAACGATGATTTGGAGAGGATAAACTCTTTAAATGCTTTTAAAACTCCAATCTGAGAAGATCAATTAGCTGAAACTGCCATTCCCATTGTTTTAATATCAGTCCTTCTAATGTAAGTTCAGGACATCTGGGAAAGCTTGGGAAATAGAAGAAATATTTGATACGAATTACCCTCGCATAAAAAATAACTGGGTAGAAATGTACACCATCCCTTTCTACCTACCCACCTATTTATCTACCCACGCTGCCCCAAGGGCACATTTCTGGTTGTCGACTTTCATTTAGCATAATAACTGACAGATTTAACTACGTTATATACTAAAGAGTACATGTCATTTAAGAGTGTACAAGCAACAATTAATGACTTACATTGATCAGCGAGAACATTGCCACCACCGACCTATCGACATAAACCTGCCCAGACGATAGCAGCGTCACCTGCTGAGGAATGGCTGCTAGTCAGACACGTGCACAGTGCATGTAGGGTCAGTGAGCGTGATATCCCTGTGTAGAATGGGGGAGGCGTTTCACCGAGGGCACAATGTGATGATCTGGAGGCTCAGCATGAGCATTTCAGAAATGGCACGACCAATTGGGTATTCAAGGAGTGCTTTGGTGAGCATCTTCAACACGTAACAAAACCAAGGTGAAACCACGTCCAGAAGTTGTCGGACTGGGTTGCCACCCGTCATTACCGATGTCGGACGTAAGGCTGGGTGGACTGGTAAAACAGGACAGGCAGCGAACTGTGGCGGAACTGAAATGCAGCGTAGAGTACGACACACAGTGCACCAAACACTCCTAATGATGGGCCTCCACAGCCAGCGAGCGACCCCTGCATGTGCCAGTGTTCACACCACGACATCGGCAACTACAACTATGACCATCAGTACTAGGTGTGACACAGTGTTGCATGGTATGATGAGTCCTGATACCTTCTTCATCATGCCGATGGGAGGGCGCGAGTCAGTCGGCTTCTAGAGAACAGCTCCTTGACACCTGTACTGTGGGGCAGAGACAAGCTGGTGGCAGCTCCGTTCTGCTCTGTGGGACATTCAGGGCATCCAGTGGAGCTCGTGCATGGCACCGTGATGGTCAAGGAGTATCGTATGCTAGTTACAGGCCACGTGCACCCCTTCATGACAGTCATGTTTCCTGACTGCAGTGGCACATTTCAACAAGGTATTGTGCCATTTCACAAGGCCAGGAGTGTGTTGGACTGGTTCGAGGGACACAGTCTCGAGTTTCAGTTGATGTCCTGCCCCCCCCCCCCCCCCCCCAACTCGCCAGGTCTGAATCAGGTCGAATACATCTAGAATGTGGCGTCAGAGCTCAGCGGCTCCCTCTCCGCAATGTACGGGACTTACAAGGGAACCTCCCCATCGCACCCCCCTCAGATTTAGTTATAAATTGGCACAGTGGATAGGCCTTGAAAAACTGAACACAGATCAATCGAGAAAACAGGAAGAAGTTGTGTGGAACTATGAAAAAAATTAGTAAAATATACAAACTGAGTAGTCCATCCGAAGATAGGCAACATCAAGGACAATGGGAGTCAAGGAGCGTCGTGGTCCCGTGGTTAGCGAGATCAGCTAGGGAACGAGAGGTCCCTCGAGTGAAAAGTTTAATTTTTTATTTTCAGTTTATGTGACAAACTCTTATGTTTTCATCACTTTTTTGGGAGTGATTGTCACATCCACAAGAAAACCTAAATCGGGCAAGGTAGAAGAATCTTTTTACCCATTCGCTAAGTGTACAAGTTAGCTGGGCCGACAACATATTCCTGTAATGTGACGCACATGCCGTCACCAGTGTCGTATAGAATATATCGGACGTGTTTTCTTGTGGAGGAATCGGTTGACCTATGACCTTGCGATCAAATGTTTTCGGTTCCCAATGGAGAGGCACGTCCTTTCATCTACTAATCGCACGGTTTTGCGGTGCGGTCGCAAAACACAGACACTAAACTTATTACAGTGAACAGAGACCTCAATGAACGAACGGACAGATCATAACTTTGCGAAAATAAAGAAAGTAAAATTTTCAGTCGAGGAAGGACTTGAACCAAGGACCTCTCGTTCCGCAGCTACTCACGCTAACCACGGGACCACGACGTTCCTGACCTCATATTCTCCTTGATGTTGCCTATGTTCGCATGGACTACTCAGTTTGTATATTTTATTTATTTTTTTCATAGTTCCACACAACTTCTTCCTGTTTTCTCGATTGATCTGTGTTCAGTTTTTCAAGGCTTATCCACCGTGCCAACTTATAACCAAATCTGAGGGGGGTGCGATGGGGAGGTTCCCTTGTTAGGTGACTTTAGTGTGCTGACGTGTCGCCAGCTCCCTCCAGCCATATACACTCCTGGAAATGGAAAAAAGAACACATTGACACCGGTGTGTCAGACCCACCATACTTGCTCCGGACACTGCGAGAGGGCTGTACAAGCAATGATCACACGCACGGCACAGCGGACACTCCAGGAACCGCGGTGTTGGCCGTCGAATCGCGATAGCTGCGCAGCATTTGTGCACCGCCGCCGTCAGTGTCAGCCAGTTTGCCGTGGCATACGGAGCTCCATCGCAGTCTTTAACACTGGTAGCATGCCGCGACAGCGTGGACGTGAACCGTATGTGCAGTTGACGGACTTTGAGCGAGGGCGTATAGTGGGCATGCGGGAGGCCGGGTGGACGTACCGCCGAATTGCTCAACACGTGGGGCGTGGGGTCTCCACAGTACATCGATGTTGTCGCCAGTGGTCGGCGGAAGGTGCACGTGCCCGTCGACCTGGGACCGGACCGCAGCGACGCACGGATGCACGCCAAGACCGTAGGATCCTACGCAGTGCCGTAAGGGACCGCACCGCCACTTCCCAGCAAATTAGGGACACTGTTGCTCCTGGGGTATCGGCGAGGACCATTCGCAACCGTCTCCATGAAGCTGGGCTACGGTCCCGCACACCGTTAGGCCGTCTTCCGCTCACGCCCCAACATCGTGCAGCCCGCCTCCAGTGGTGTCGCGACAGGCGTGAATGGAGGGACGAATGGAGACGTGTCGTCTTCAGCGATGAGAGTCGCTTCTGCCTTGGTGCCAATGATGGTCGTATGCGTGTTTGGCGCCGTGCAGGTGAGCGCCACAATCAGGACTGCATACGACCGAGGCACACAGGGCCAACACCCGGCATGATGGTGTGGGGAGCGATCTCCTACACTGGCCGTACACCACTGGTGATCGTCGAGGGGACACTGAATAGTGCACGGTACATCCAAACCGTCATCGAACCCATCGTTCTACCATTCCTAGACCGGCAAGGGAACTTGCTGTTCCAACAGGACAATGCACGTCCGCATGTATCCCGTGCCACCCAACGTGCTCTAGAAGGTGTAAGTCAACTACCCTGGCCAGCAAGATCTCCGGATCTGTCCCCCATTGAGCATGTTTGGGACTGGATGAAGCGTCGTCTCACGCGGTCTGCACGTCCAGCACGAACGCTGGTCCAACTGAGGCGCCAGGTGGAAATGGCATGGCAAGCCGTTCCACAGGACTACATCCAGCATCTCTACGATCGTCTCCATGGGAGAATAGCAGCCTGCATTGCTGCGAAAGGTGGATATACACTGTACTAGTGCCGACATTGTGCATGCTCTGTTGCCTGTGTCTATGTGCCTGTGGTTCTGTCAGTGTGATCATGTGATGTATCTGACCCCAGGAATGTGTCAATAAAGTTTCCCCTTCCTGGGACAACGAATTCACGGTGTTCTTATTTCAATTTCCAGGAGTGTATATACCTAGGCGTCATTGCTTCCGTGCCACAATGCGTCGCTGCCGTTGTCCGTGCCGACGGCGGAGATATCCGCTATTAGGTAGGTGGCCATAATGTTCTGGCTGATCAGTGTACATCGCATTGAAATTCATCAAAAGTTATAAAAACACAACTGGAAACATGAACGGCAACAGTCTACTTACAACTCGCACTCCAAATCAAGTGAAAATAGGGTCGCACCTTCTCTTTCATTCAGAGGCTGCGTGTCACTAGACTGGGTTGGAGCACTCTCCAGTCTTGAAAACATCACAGTCCCGCTGTGCCGCGCTATCTGTTCCGTCCCAATTTCCTCTACTTTAGAGAATCTGCGTACCTTAAAATTGCTAAAGCTATTGCCAGCTCATAGGCAGTTGACGGACAGGGACCCAGCTGGTAGCACGTAGCAGGCTGTTTCGCGTTGGTGATGGGAGTGACGTATCGCAGAATCGACACGAATCGAGATACCGAAAGCTCAGATTACACGCCCGCTCAGTCCTATTCCTCAGGGAAGCTACTGTTCGCCAACAAACAGATGCGGCTGATTGGTCAGTATGTTCCTATGGAGCGCAAAATGACGGTGATAATCTTCACCAATTTTCTGTTCTTCACTGGTATTTGTAGTCGTTGGGGATGGACAGTGGAGAACTGGCAGGAGACGGCGGTTTGCAGGTCTCGTCAGGGACGAGTGGTCGGCTTCTTTATAACGACGATTCCGGGAGTTTTGTAGCTTTCTGGCGGTATTGCATGGAGCCTGTTGTCGTTAACAAGAGACCGTTGTCGACTTGAGTATTTATGGAAGAACTTTTGAAACGACTCATTCTCGAGTACTGCTCGAGTGTTTGGAATTCCCACCGATTGGGAATAGTGGGAGACAAGGAAGCAATTGAGTGGTATCCTTATTGACTTGTTACCAATAGGTTAGATCAGCAGGCGTTTATTGAAGAAACGCTCCATCATCTTCGATGGGAATCCTTCGACGGAAGAAGACTTTCTTTTAGGTGAACGCGATTGAAAGAACGTACAGAACCGGCGTTTGCAACACGCTGCAGAAAGAACTTACAGCCAGCACATACACTACTGGCCATTAAAATTGCTACACCAAGAAGAAATGCAGATGACAAACGGGTATTCATTGGACAAATATACGAGGTGCATTCAAGTTCTAAGGCCTCCGACTTTTTTTCTCCGGACTGGAAAGAGATAGAAACATGCGCATTGTTTTAAAATGAGGCCGTGTTCATTGTCAATACGTCCCAGAGATGGCAGCACTGTACGGCAGATGGAATTTTACCGCCAGCGGCGAGAATGAGAACTGTTTTAAATACTTAAAATTGCGTCGTTTTCCTTACTTGAACAGCGTGCAATCATTCGTTTTCTGAATTTGCGTGGTGTGAAATCAATTGAAATTCATCGACAGTTGAAGGAGACATGTGGTGATGGGGTTATGGATGTGTCGAAAGTGCGTTCGTGGGTACGACAGTTTAATGAAGGCAGAACATCGAGTGACAACAAACCGAAACAACCTCGGGCTCGCACAAGCCGGTCTGACGACATGATCGAGAAAGTGGAGAGGATTGTTTTGGGGGATCGCCGAATGACTGTTGAACAGATCGCCTCCAGAGTTGGCATTTCCGTGGGTTCTGTGCACACAATCATGCATGACGACCTGAAAATGCGAAAAGTGTCATCCACGTGGGTGCCACAAATGCTGACGGACGACCACGTGGCTGCCCGTGTGGCATGTTGCCAAGCAATGTGGACGCACAATGACAGCATGAATGGGACTTTCTTTTCGTCGGTTGTGACAATGGATGAGACGTGGATGCCATTTTTCAATCCAGAAACAAAGCGCCAGTCAGCTCAATGGAAGCACACAGATTCACCGCCACCAAAAAAATTTCGGGTAACAGCCAGTGCTGAAAAAATGATGGTGTCCATGTTCTGGGGCAGCGAGGGCGTAATCCTTACCCATTGCGTTCCAAAGGGCACTACGGTAACAGGTGCATCCTACGAAAATGTTTTGAAGAACAAATTCCTTCCTGCACTGCAACAAAAACGTCCGGGAAGGGCTGCGCGTGTGCTGTTTCACCAAGGCAGCGCACCCGCACATCGAGCTAACGTTACGCAACAGTTTCTTCGTGATAACAACTTTGAAGTGATTCCTCATGCACCCTACTCACCTGACTTGGCTCCTAGTGACTTTTGGCTTTTTCAACAATGAAAGACACTCTGCGTGGCCGCACATTCACCAGCCGTGCTGCTATTGCCTCAGCGATTTTCCAGCGGTCAAAACAGACTCCTAAAGAAGCCTTCGCCGCTGCCATGGAATCATGACGTCAGCGTTGTGAAAAATGTGTACTTCTGCAGGGCGATTACGTCGAGAAGTAACGCCAGTTTCATCGATTTCGGGTGAGTAGTTAATTAGGAAAAAAATCGGAGGCCTTAGAACTTGAATGCACCTCGTATTATACTAGAACTGACATGTGATTACATTTTCACGCAATTTGGGTGCACAGATCCTGAGAAATCAGTACCCGGAAAAACCACCTCTGGCCGTAATAACGGCCTTGATACGCCTGGGCATTGAGTCAAACAGAGCTTGGATGGCGTGTACAGGTACAGCTGCCCATGCAGCTTCAACACGATACCACAGTTCATCAATAGTAATGACTGGAGTATTGTGACGAGCCACCATTGGCCAGACGTTTTCAATTGGTGAGAGATCTGGAAAATGTGCTGGCCAGGGCAGCAGTCGAACATTTTCTGTATCCAGAAAGGCCCGTACATGACGTGCAACATACGGTCGTGCATTATCCTGCTAAAATGTAGGGTTTCGCAGGGATCGAATGAAGGGTAGAGCCATTGGTCGTAAACATCTGAAATGTAACGTCCACTGTTCAAAGTGACGTGAATGCGAACAAGAGGTGACCGAAACGTGTAACCAGGGCATCCCATACCATCACGCCAGGTGATACGCCAGTATGGCGATGATGAATACACGCTTCCAATGTGCATTCACCGCGATGTCCCCAGACACGGATGATACCATCATGATGCTGTAAACAGAACCTGGACTCATCCGAAAAAATGACGTTTTGCCATTCGTGCACGCAGGTTCGTCGTTGAGTACACCATCGCAGGCGCCCCTGCCTGTGATGCAGCGTCAAGGGTAACCGCAGCCATGGTCTCCGAGCTGATAGTCCATGCTGCTGCAAACGTCGTCGAACTGTTCGTGCAGATGGTTGTTGTCTTGCATAAGTCCCCATCTGTTGACTCAGAGATCGAGACGTGGCTGCACGATCCGTTACAGCCATGCGGATAAGATGCCTGTTATCTCGACTGCTAGTGATACGAGGCCGTTGGGATCCAGCACGGCGTTCCGTATTACCCTTCTGAACCCACCGATTCCATATTCTGCTAAAAGTCATTGGATCTCGACCAACGCGAGTAGCAATGTCGCGATACGTTAAACCGCAACCGCGATAGGCTACAATCTGACCTTTATCGAAATCGGAAACATGATGGTACACATTTCTCCTCCTTACACGAGGCATCACAACAACGTTTCACCAGGCAATGGCAGTCAACTGCTGTTTGTGTATGAGAAACTGGTTGGAAATTTTGCTCATGTCAGCACGTTGTAGGTGTCGCCACCTGCGCCAACCTTGTGTGAATGCTCTGAAAAGCTAATCATTTGCATATCACAGCATCTTCTTCCTGTCGGTTAAATTTCGCGTCTGTAGCACGTCATCTTCGTGGTGTAGCAATTTTAATGGCCAGTAGTGTATATGTCTCATAACGCTGTGAAGGCAAGGTAAGAGAAATCAGGGCTTGCACAGAAGCAAGACCGTTGTTTTTCCCTCGCTCTGTTTGTCACTAGAACAGGAAATGTAAACACTAGTAGTGGTAGAAAGTACCGACCGTCATGCCCTGCGTAGTGGCTTGCGGAGTATGTACGTAGAGGTGGATGTACTTCCTGTGCACGTGTCACTCCGTCCCTCCCAGTTGGGGGTGGTGCGCCGAGCACAAATCTGTCCACGTGCTTTGCGCGAGATACACGTGTTCGCTCACGGAATATTACCAGCGAACCACATGGTGATGCACAACGATTCTCTCGTAACGTCTGTCATCGGAGTTGATTGAACATCTGCGTGACGCTCTCACGCCTCCAAAACGAACCTGTGGCGAAACGCTATGTCTTTCTTTGGATCTTCTCCATTTCGTGTATCAACAGGTTCCGGTACAGGTCCGAGACTGTCGAGCAGTATGAAAGTGTAGGTCGAACGAGAGTTTTGTAAGATGGGGGTGGTTTCCGACGTGTCTCAGTCCTTCTGTGTGGTCGCCCAACTTTAAATAACTGCGAACGCATCTCCTAAATATTTTATGGATGTTACTGCTTCCAGTAATTTTTCCGCAATCGTGTATTCATACAATAATGGGTATTTCCCCCTATTTGTGTGCGATAGTTTACATTCGTAACCTGCACTAAAGCTTGTCTTCCTGCACTTGGCTCCAGTTTTCTGACGTTTCCACTTCTCTGTATACAACAGAATGAATACAAACACTCTCGTGGAGATTTGGCCGCCATCCACTAGTTCACTTATGTATATTCTGAACAGTATGGTTCTGTGGCGCCGCAAGTTACTTTTACGTCTAAAGATGTTTCTCCGTTAACAATGACGTCTTGTGTTCTATTCGCGAGAAACTTGACTCACATCACAAACTATTTTGTTCACAAGGCGGCAATGCGGTTATCTGTATCGAACGTTTTCCGGATGTCAAGGAAAACGTTTTCTGTGTTTCACGCGACCGTTGTCTGGGGAACCCTCGTCGATTGCGGCGGAGATTATCAGTCTCCAGAAGGGTGACAGTGTGCCGCCATAACACGTGTTCAGGCCGACGTCTAAGCAGACACCTACATACAGGCCCTGCAGCAGAATCGTCGGGGCTGAGACAAGTTAAGCTCTTCTCTCGGGTCAGTGGGTGGTCCATTTGTGTCAGCGACAAACCACCGTGCCGGAGACTCCGTGGGCAGCTCGTCGTCTAGGGGTGCAGTGCGGGCCGCCCGAGGCGTCGGCTGTCCTCCCGCCTCGGCTGTTCTGCCCGCCGGCGTGTCCGGCCACATCCACATCCCGTGTGTGCGCGTGCTGCGGGAGTGTGGCGACGGCGGCGTCGCTGTTACGCACGTAACGGAATGAGTCACGTAAGACGCAACCCGCCTCTCGTTCCGTCAACGTTTCCAGGTATTGAAACGATTTCGTGCAAGGATTTAATGTAAATTTTCAGACTGATTCTCCAAAGAAAAGAATATAAATGGATTTATTTGAATCTTACAACCTGGTACAGACATACTTTCCAACCTGAGGTAGGGAAAGAGCAGGACGACGATGGAGAATGTGTTCGTAGACTGTTCTCTGCTTGATGGGCACAGCGTGAAGAAAAACTGAAAGGAAACTAGGTAGTTTCATATCTCAATTAGATTAGATTAGTACTTGGGCCATAGATCATGAATACGACACTTCGTAATGATGTGGAACGCGTCAGGTTAATAAAAGGTGTCTATACAAGATATTGCATTACACAAAATATTACATGACACTCAATTTATTTTTTTGTTTTTTTTTGTGGTGGTTGGGAAATTACCCACATACTATATACAAAAATTCATCTAATGAGTAGAAGGAGTTGCCATTAAGAAATTCTTTTAATTTCCTTTTAAATGTTGTATGGCTATCTGTCAGAATTTTGATGCTAATAGGTCAGTGACTAAAGACTTTTGTGGCAGCATAATTTACCCCCTTCTGAGCCAGTCAGATTTAACCTTGAGTAGTGAAGATCATCCTTCCTCCTAGTGTTGTAGCCATGTACACTGCTATTACTTTTGAATTCGTTCTGATTGTTAATAACAAATTTCATAAGTGAAATATATATTGTGAGACTACAGTGAAGATTTCTAGCTCTTTAAATAAGTGTCTGCAGGATGATCTTAGATGAGCTCCAGCAATTATTCTGATTACACGCTTTTGTGCAATCAATACTCTTTTACTCAATGATGAGTTACCCCAGAATATGATGCCATACGAAAGCAGAGAATGAAAATAGGCGTAGTAAGCTAATTTACTCAGATGTACATCGCCAAAATTTGCAATGACCCTAAATAGCATAAGTAGCTGAACTCAAACGTTTCAGCAGATCCTCAAAAAATTCGAATGGCTCTGAGCACTATGGGACTTAACATCTTAGGTTATCAGTCCCCTAGAACTTAGAACTACTTAAACCTAACTAACCTAAGGACATCACACACATCCATGCCCGAGGCAGGATTCGAACCTGCGACCGTAGCGGTCGTGCGGTTCCAGACTGAAGCGCCTAGAACCGCTCGACCACACCGGTCGGCTCACGACTCTCACGACCCGTCCTCACAGCTTTACTTCCGCCTGTAAAGCTGTGAGGACGGGTCGTGAGTCGTGCTTGGGTAGCTCAGATGGTACAACACTTGCCCGCGAAAGGCAAAGCTCCCGAGTTCGAGTCTCTGTCCGGCACACAGTTTTAATCTGCCAGGAAATTTCATATCAGTGCACACTCCGCTGCACAGTGAAAATATCATTCTGGAAACAATAGGAGTTTTTAAAACTGTTACGACTTTCTTTGATACCTTTTTCCCATTTAAAAGAAACTAAAGGCGCACTTGCAGTATCAATAAGCAACGGGTTTGGGTAACTGATGGTATCGGAATATCAGATAGGAAGAAATGCAAGCAGCAGCATAATGCCAAGGTCAGTCACATCCTGGTAACAGAGTATTAATCCAGACAAGACTGCAAAATACGAGGAAAGCCATCAAAAAGGATAAAACATTGCATTGTTTCAAGAAAATAGAAAGCTCTCAGAACGAAATTACGACTGTATGGTCAATTGTGAAAGAGGCACTGGGCCAAAATATTGGTTCTCAACATACTGTACCTCTCCTGTGTGCGAATTATCACGTCTTTCCAATACTCTAGAGATTAACAGGACAGCTGCATCACACGCAGCGACAGGAAACAAGCAAAGATAAAACTGAATCAATTATTACATCCTTGAAAAGTAAAGAACGTCACGAGTTTGATGAAATTTGGAGAGGAAGTATGAAGACCAGTGCATTCTATATTAGTTCTGTACTCAGTCAGCTGTGTATAATACGTCTGTCAGAAGTGGTTTCCTTCTCATTACTGAAAGGATTTTACAAATGAGTGAAAGAGGTAGTGTAGACATTTACTGGCCAATTTCTTTCGTAGCAGTGTTTTCAAAGATTTTTGAGAAAGGAGCAGCACATGTCAGTACACATTATTGGCTGTCACAGTCGCAATTTTGATTTCTGGAAATGGGAATCCGCAGAAAACACGATTTATTCTTCTGTGTGCGAGGCACTATCACGGCTAAACGATAGCTTGAGACAGAAGGTGTGTTTTCTTTGACCTGGCAAAAGCGTTTGATTATGTGGGTCATCAACACTTCTGCGTAATTTGGAACGTTATGAAACTTGGGAATAAGCTCAACAGTGTTCACTTCTCATCGGAAAATAGGAAGTGGAAGGTTGTCTTCCACTGTCAATAAGCAGGGAAGAAGTTCGAACGTGAATGTCGCTGGGACCATATAGGCTGGTGGGTTCTTCAGCGTTCTGTTCTGACTGTGTTGTTTTTCTTGACATTCACCAATTATCTGCCACTAAATATAAGAGATGGCGCAATTATTGTTCTCTTTGCAGGTGACAGGTGTTAGTGTGAAAGGCGTGGCATGGTGTAGCTAATAGAGTAGGCAGTAAGATCAGCACCGCAATACGAACACTTCCTGACATGGAACTCCTGTTAAACTGAAATTTTGCTGCCCCAAACTGTACAGATGGTCAGCGAAAGCGACCAGTTTAAATTCTTACGACTGAAGGGAGATGGAAGACATCTGAATCCTGCCGTCTTGGTTATAAGAATAATTTCGACGGTCTCTGACACTGAAATTCGAAGAGCTTATCGCTCTGCCTGGGTTCTCTGTTACTTTGAATGGTACACCAAGAGAAGGGGGTGCCAGTTCGCCGGTTCCGGGTCGGCCAGTGTTCAGGTGTAGGCCAGTACTGCGCTTAATATTCCATCGTAGGACGTGTTATTGCCTATATTAACTCATTCAGAAGAAACTGCAATATTCGTGCAATCAACACTAGATGGAAAAGCGATATACACTCGAACAGCAATCCCTAGAGCGTTGTACAGAAAAGTGTGCACACTCGAACAGGTTTCATTTTTAATTGGCTTTTAGCTGAACTAAAAAAAAAAAGTGATAAACGACAAGCACTCTATTTGAAGCTGAAAAGTTTTCTTGTGGCACACCCCTCCTGTTCCGTGCTGGAGTTCTTCGCAGTAACCAAGAACTGTTCTCTGCAACGCATTATTTATTGGCGTATTGTCTTACAGTTTTATTCATTGTTGCATGTATAAATTGTCTCATCATTCTTTAAACTATTTACTGACTCGTTCTAGAACCAAGCAGCTCTGGTTCTCGTGGCTCTGTGGTATATGGTAGATAAATAAGTAGATAAACTAGGCGAGATTTACAACAGATGGTATTTCACGCACGTAATTGTGTTGTGCGGTTAACACCCATGCCCCTTGAATGAACGGAAATATTTAAACGTTTTTTTATGTGGGACGGCATATTTTACCAACAGCATTCGAAAGTAATTGAAAAGACTACTCTGTTGATCGAGCGCTTGTTATCGCCGGCGTTGAGACTTTCTGCCAAAGTATTATCGGCTATTGCTGTGTAAACACCGACGAGCAGTTCTCTCGTGCCGTGTCGGTGGCCACTATTAAAAACGCCCCACACAAACGACTGCTCGAAGCGCCGGAGCGCGTGCACCTTTCGTGCCTGCGTGCAAATCAACAGCCAAGGAGGTTAGAATAAGCGGAGATGGCGTTGCCCGAGAACAGTCACTGGCCGAATCGAAGCCAGCGAGCAGGATATTCCGGCACCTTGCCATCTTGTTGAGACCAAAACAAGGCTTTCTCTCTTAAAACCCTGTGTGAATTGACTGTCACATCTCAGCGTGTACTTACATACGACATACGATGTACCAAAGTGCAGATTATCGCAATCTTGCCATTTGTTAGTTTTGAACAGACAGCGACCATTCGTTTCAGCCTAGTTATAGTCGGTGGCATGGTTAATGGCATCTGGCTGCGCAGCTCATCAGGAATGCTGCGTTGTTAGCTCAGCCAAAAGTGCGTAGGCGGCAACTGCTTACAATGTTGCACTTTGGCAATTCTTGGACGTGAGTTAATGGACAACTTACAGTACCTGGCATACTTATGGGATGAATACGAGAACGTAACACGTAATCCTAAATGCAGCCTTACATCTGCATACGAATTTTCTCAAGATTCCAATATGTAAGGCTTATGATGGTAATTTGACATAAAACCTCATGGAAGAAAAAGAAGGGAGAAAAGGGGAAATGTAATGTGAATTCTACAAAAGGGTCATTTAAAAAATACCGTAACTCAATGGACACTTTCGTGCAGATTTCTGTACAAAATATTGAAATGTGTTAGTATTTTTCAAACGATTTTATTTTCTATTACTATTTGAATCTGTTAAATGCTGAAAAAAAATAAAAATTGTAGGTTTCCATCCCACTGGGTATAAATTTTATTTTTCCTCTTCGTGTTGTACTATATTCTGAGAGCCCGCATCTCGTGGTCGTGCGGTAGCGTTCTCGCTTCCCACGCACGGGTTCCCGGGTTCGATTCCCGGCGGGGTCAGGGATTTTCTCTGCCTCGTGATGGCTGGGTGTTGTGTGCTGTCCTTAGGTTAGTTAAGTTTAAGTAGTTCTAAGTTCTAGGGGACTGATGACCATAGATGTTAAGTCCCATAGTGCTCAGAGCCATATATTCTGAGACATCATTATTCGCGAAAGTTTTTTTCTGCAATATTCGTTGGAATTGATATGAAAGAGCGCGCTTTCTCAGTAATGAGTATCCTAGATTTTGTGACTTCTGTATGCATAAGAAATGAAAGATGACATTGCTACAGATGAAATTACAGTGCATGAAACAACTGATAGTGACATTTATATTTTTTCTTGTCACAAATAATTCACAATTTTTTCCGAATAGGTTGCGATTTCCGAGTGTATGGTTAGACAGGAATCTAATAGCACAGCTTGCAACTAGCAGCAATCATTTTTATACTCTTGCTTGTCACAAATATTTCTTTCTTTCTTTCTTTAGCTACTGCCTTTATCCCGCATTGTGCTCAAGGTCGGCAGGGTTAAGGACGGATTTGGCATGGTTAAGAGTTAAGGGGTAGCCGGATGCCCTTCCTGCCGCCACCCCATACCCCCCGGGACGGAATTAGTGTACCCTACCTGTCTGCGTCTAGTGTAAATCGTGAAATAGTGTGAATGTGTTTCAAATGTCAGCGAGTCGTGTAACTGAGGCGGGACGTGGGGACCAGCCCGGTATTCACCTAGGAGGATGTGGAAAACCGCCTAAAAACCACATCCAGGCTGGCCGGCACACCGGCCATCGTCGTTAATCCGCCGGGCGGATTCGATCCAGGGCCGGCGCGCCAACCTGAGTCCAGGAAGCAGTGTGTTAGCGCTCTCGGCTATCCTGGCGGGTCTTGTCACAAGTATTTATCTGTGATCAAATCCCTAACAACAGTAGACGGAGTTGAAAGATCCCTGCCATTATATTTTTAGATTATACTATCATACATTAAATATTTTGATTGATCAGATGTATGCTATAAACTTGGACAAACTTCAATAGGTGCATTCGCCACATACTCTTGAAAATGTTTTTTAAATTCTGTTTATAAGACCGAAATCGTTGTTGTATCATATAGGGAAGGAGGCTACTTAATCATTTCTATCTCTTAGAAGCGAGTTACAACCACATTCTATGCATCTTCTTATTCTTTGACATTCTCGGAAACAATTTTTCGAGTGTTTTTATAGATGTGTTTGTACAATGTGGTACTACACACCATTCCTAACTCATTTTTCGAAACAGAAAATTCAAGACAAGATGTCAATGTGAATGAGGATAAAATGACAAAATGCAGCATTTATGTAGTCAAATATCCTGTCGTTGCTGTGCATGCACGGAAACACATGGTCAGGGGAATTTGAGCAGTACTACGTACACTAAACACACCTTTCGGTACTGCGAAGAATAGCGTGTATGTGTTGGCTGCTAGCCAGTTCGGGTTCGTGGTGCTGTGCGTGCTGCAGCGTGTACGTGCAGATCTGTGGCCGCTTGCTTTGACGACAGTGTCTCGGTGCACTAGAACCGTGTGACATCTCTTCTGAAATGCTTGCAGAATAACGTGGGGCTCTCCATCGATAACCAAGCTGCTCTGTGTGCTCGCCTACCGAATCGATCGGCAGAACGGCTGCAAGACGCAGAATAGGGCCCCCGGAGGCCATTAAACGCTGTCTCGGACTATAGCTCGGGAGAGACTATAGTTTCCAGCTCAGCTGCCACCTGTGACACACAGAGCAGGGGACAAGTTATATATTTAGGTTTTTCTGCGTTTTTTTGTAGTTTAATTCATAAATTCTGTGCATGTTTTTGTATTTAGGAGTAATCGGTCGTGTTAGTAAGTGCAAATTGTAGAGTCGGACAATAATTTCTTTTGTACGGCCAGTTACACAGCTTAGTAAGACGTCAGCTTATATATCTTTTTGTGTGTGCTTTTATAGTTAATTCTTAAGTTAGTAGTATTAGGAGGGGTATGATGTGTGTGCATGCTGCGTGGAGATGCAGGAGCGGTGGCCGCAGTTCACAGACAGCTGAAGAAACTCCTGCATACTGTCAGCGATATTCAGCTCTCTGCGTCGGGGTGTAGCACTGACAGGGAACCTGGCACATTGTGTGGGACGCCTCAGGCCCTTCTCGTTTTGGCCACTGGCTCTTCTGCTGAGGCACTGTGCAGTGACCCCATATGGTGGATCTGCCCTCAGCGCGGGGTGAATAGTGGGTGGAAGCGAGCACCTCATTGGAGGAAAAGAGGCGATACGGAACCTGACCTGTTCGCCTTACGATTGGACAGATCTGAGTAGGCACAGAGCCGAGAGTAATTTGCTAGTTATCGGGAACTCCAGTGTTAGGGAAATAGCATTCAGAGGCAGGAAGGAATCCAATGTGCACTCTTTATGTCTTCCAGAGAGCCTGCTCCATAGAGGCTCTGCCTGCAGCTATCGAGTGCACAGGGTGCAGTCATCTGCGACTTGTGTCGCACGTCGGCACCAGTGACATGTCGCTTGTGTTCTGAGGGCTTCCTCAGTGCATACGAACAGGTGTAAGTAGTGCAAACGCACGTGGGTTGCAAGCGGAATTTACTTGATCGAGGTTCTTTGGTTCGGTTCAGACTGAAGGCTCGCAACCAAAGGCTCTGTTGATTCTGTGACAGTCTTGGCTACAGTTTGAGTTCCTCTGTCGAACGCTCGCCAGTCGTTAGACAAAGAGTGAAATACAAAGTAAAAACACTCAAAATTTTAACAGAAAACTGTTGAAGTATTCATAAAAAGTTCCTGAATTTACTGTCCTCCAGGAAATATGTTGTGCTCAAATTGCTCTCGGAACCGATAGGCTGGAAACCAGATCATAAAGCTCTGAAATATTTATCGAGACATGGAACGTGTAGCGAAAATACAGGTTAGATGTCAAACGAGCGGGAGTGTTCATTGCACTCGAGAAAAATGTGCGACTGTCTAGTTCGAAATTGAGTCTCATTACGAAGTTATCTGGATGCGCGTAATAGCTCTAGGTGAACTTGTGTTAATTGTCGGATGTTTTTACCAGCAACCCGACTCTGCTGTGACAGTTTTACAATCATTCAAAGTAAGTCTATCCTCAGTAGCGCGGAAATACCCAGATCATGCAGTGTCAGTTGGAGGCAACTTTAACTTACCGAGTGTAGACTCGACGTCCAGGGATTCATTGCAGGTGGTACGGACAGGCAGTCTTGTGCAGCGCTTTTGAACACGTTTTCCAAAAACTGCCCTGAGCATCTGGTTCGACAGCAGTGTAAATATTTTAGAGCTTGTAGCTTCAGACACGCCTGGCCTCATCGGAGGTGACAGTATAGAGACAGTAATCGTGATGTTACTACAGCGACGATGATTAGTAAAGTTAACAAAACCATGAGGAAGGCTTCTTAAAGTAAAATTTCAATTTTAACATGGGCAAGAAGTTACACTTTCATTCGGAATACCTTTCAACCAGTCTAAGAAAACAAAGAATTTTTCCTATATCTGATGGTCTGGCTAAACTTCCATCGTACCAGGACGAAATCAGGTGTTAATAAGAAGTAAAAACAAGTAGTCTTAAGTCAGTACTGCAGGTTTACTTAGAAATATCAAGATATTTGTGTCGACCTGGCGTTGTTCAAATTAAATCTCTGTTGCCAGAAGCTCTCTACAGAGCCAACGCAATTAAAGGATAATCACAAGCCGAGGACTTCGTATGAAGTTGAAAAGGCAACTGAAATACTAACTTGATGCCACAAGGTAATAAGTTTGTTACTTTTAGCACTAAATAATGCAGGTAGGTCGAGCAGCAGCCATTTGAAACCAAATGGTAACTCGTACAAAGATACCTTAACTGGTAAAAAAATAAGGTATCCTGATTGACTGTATAGGCAATGTGTGAACAGACTGTAAATCGCGCCCTGGTGAAGTATGTGCGGAGTAAGTTCATTAAGGATATTAAAGACCCACCGTGGTTAATAACAAAATCTGGAAATTGCTGATAAAGTAGAAACTGTTGCACTTTCTGTTCAAACAAGGAAGTGCAAATGACGACAGGCAAAAGTTAGTAGAAATTCGTGCATCTGTAAAAAGACTGATGCGCGAAGCATACAACTACTACTACCATTTTACTTTAATAAAAGATCTTGTCGAGAACTCGTAAAATTCAGGTCCTAAGCAGAATCGCTAAACGGACCTAAGACTTCTGACCAATCACTCGTGACCATCTATTGTGGCAAAACAGCAAAAGCCGCGTTCAAGAAATGATTCGCGCAGATGGATCGCACAAACATAGCGCCTTTTGACCGTCTTGCAGATCACCGCATAGTAACAGGCACCCCTGGCGCAGAAAGAGTTGAGAACACACGTCCAGACGCAGTCCTCACTTCGGTCTTGCAGAGAGAGTACTCTACGGCTTTGGCCGCTCACTTAATTTGGATTTATCGCTAATCTCGCGCCCCACGCTAAGTCCAAAGCGAGTGGAAAAAAGCGCAAGTGACATCTGTATATGAGGAGGGTAAACGATCAGACCTGCTCAGTTATAAACCAATATCCCTCACATCGGTTTGCTGTAGAATTCTTCAGCATATTCTCAGTTCGAATACACTAAATTTCCATGAGTCAGAATAATTTATGGCCTCGAATCAGCACGGATTTGGAAAGGACCACTCGTATGAAACTCAGCTAGCCCTAGTCTAGTGCGAACCGTGGCAGGTCCCGTATTCCTAAATTTCCGGGAAGCATTTGACACGGTGCCTTCCTGCAGACTGTTAACGAAGATCGAGCATACGGAATTTGTGGCTGAAAGATTTCTTAAGTGATAGAACACAGTACGGGGTCCCCGACAGTGTGTTAGAAGTGCCCCAGAGGAGTGTGATAGGACCACCCTTATTCTCTGTGTACATAAATGATCTGACGGAAAGGGTGGGCAGCAATCTGCAGTGTTTGATGACGATGCTAAGATATATGGGAAGTTGACGTCACTGAGTGACTGTAGGAGGATGCACGATAGACTAAATTTCTAGTTGTTGTGATGAATGGCAGCTCGCTCTGAATGCAGAAAAATCTAAATTGACGCAGATTAGTAGGAAAAACGATTTGAATACTCCAGGGATTCCCAAAGTTTTCCACTGACGTACAACATTGACAATCCTGGTACTTTCATGGAACACCTTATTTAATTTGAAGATTAATAAAGTTCTAAAAAGAGGAAAAACTTGTTTCATTCAGCGATTATTTCAGTTTTAAATCATAACTAATGACACAGAAATCATAATACAATTTAAAATAATAACTAATATCGTCAAAATGTCGAAAAAAGCGTATTATTAATAGTTTTTCGTGGAGCACTTACTGTCTTCCCGCAGAACACCATTGCCTCCGGTAGATGAGTGGTCAGCGCGCCAGAATGTCAATCCTAAGGGGCCGGGTTCGATTCCCGGCTGGGTCGGAGATTTTCTCCGCTCAGGGACTGGTTGTTGTGTTGTCCTAATCATCATCATTTCATCCACATCGACGCTCAAGTCGCCGAAGTGGCGTCAAATGGAAAGACTTGCACCCGGCGAACGGTCTACCTGACGGGAGGCCCTACTCACACGGCGACCATTGTTCTGCAGAACAAAGTTTGGGAAACCCTGGAATACAGCATTTGTAGTGTTCTACTTGACTCAGTCATCTCGATTAAATATCTAGACGTAGCGTGCAGAGCGATATGAAATGGCACCCACAAATAAGGACGGTAGTAGCCAAGGCGAGAAACACAACAATACTGCATAACAATTGTTGATTGCGCTTGGTGCAATTAAGCATTACCACTAAAATCAAAAACTTACACTCATGTCAAGTAAGACATGTCTTTGCCTTTTCACATATTTTCGTGTTCTAAGAGTGATTAGGTCATTCTTCACATTTTCAGTTTCGTTTGGCAATTTCGCACAATCGAGAATTTATATTTCAGTGATTTTAGCTGTCCATTACAATCACTAGTACACATATACAGTATTCAGTTCCGATGTCTGTAAAAAAGAATTCAACAACAAATGGGTTATACACTGAATTAATCCATTTATATATAACAAAACAATACTCCTATGATATGTGAAATCAAATCTGTATTCCACTTTCACAAACAAAACAACCCTGCAACTTTTTCTACTTTATCACAGATTTAGTTCATTGTCCTTCAAAGACAATTTGCATTGACTTCTGTGAGAAAAAGACTTTCAGCATTCTCACTGTATGAGCCATACCAAACCAAGTAATTATCATTGACCCTTGGTGTCTCGAGTGCTCAGAAATAAATCAAGTTCAGAAATAAAGTCTTGTTTAAACACTTACGCGTGACTTCATTAATCTTTATGACAATGGAATTTCGTGCATATACGTATTGCATCACTTGTGGAATCAGGTGCTACACTTTGTTACCACTGTTCTAGTATGTAGCAAGCAAGTACCAGATATAAAGCTGACATAATGAAGTGCCCTTGTAGAATTAAGTTTAAGTACTTATGCAAAAAGCCGCAAAGCTGGGCCACAGAATGGCAGAACATGTCTTGGCGAACTTACTCGACAGCTTTTCTTCCTGTGGATACACTGGTAAGCTCTGAAATACTCATCACCTATGTAGTTCCTCTTCTGCAAGGCCTTTCACATTTCGGTGCTTGAGGCGACATTTTGGGTGCTGAAGAAGGTAACATCTCCTTGCAACACTAGAAAACAAACAGGTGCCTACGGTTGGCATACGTGTCGAAATTTAATGTGGACTTTCTCGAGCAGCCGTTCACAAAGTAAAACTCTTCCAACATAAGAACGGATCTGAGTAATTATGTATACACAAAAAAAGATTAAAACGATGAAAACTTCAAATGAATTATTTGTTTCCTAGTCACGATATGCACTCGCTGTGTCATCTCAAATGTGAACATTTCAGTAAAATTTATGGTGTATAGACAGATGCTGTGACATAAGCTGCCAACACAAAAAGAAGTCATGTGTAACATCAAATGCTGTCAAATAAAGAAGTATCATACACTGAAACATTACAATCATTTTTGGAAAATGTAGTGCCACTTACATTGTGCATCTGGGAGATAAACATTAAAAAAATTCTAGGATCTGATGTGAACACAGTGTTAATGTTCTCAACCAGAGCTTCAAGGAAAACCTCTGAACATATTATGCTATATTTGACTGGTATGCTATATTTCATCGTAAACCATTGATCCACAAGCTTTTCATTTTACTGCCTTTCGTCAACATTAACAACATAAAAGTCAATGAATAAAAACATAGAAATGAGTAGTCCACATTTAAACCAAAAATATTATTTTAGGTAAAGCATTTACCTACAGAGAGTAACAGCAGGCTTTCCACTTCTGTTCCCACCCACAAGTAAGTGGATAGTTCCTGTGAATTATTACGGGTGGAGGTTACACTCAACAACCGAGCTAGGTTAATAATTGGCTCCTTTTACCGACCTCCCGACTCAGCAGCATTAGTGACACAACAACTGAGAGCAAATCTGGAATACATTTCACATAAATTTCCTCGGCCTGTTATAGTCTTAGGTGGAGATTTCAATTTACCAGATATAGACTGGGACACTCAGATGTTTAAGACGGGTGGTAGGGACAGAGCATCGAGTGACATTAGGCTGAGTGCACTATCCGAAAATTACCTCGAGCAATTAAACAGAGAACCGACTCGTGGAGATAACATCTTGGCCCTACTGATAACAAACAGACCCGAACTTTTCGACTCTGTATGTACAGAACAGGGAATCAGTGACCATAAGGCCGTTGCAGCATCCCTGAATATGGAAGTTAGTAGGAATATAAAAAAAAAGGAGGAAGGTTTATCTGTTTAGCAAGAGTAATAGAAGGCAGATTTCAGACTACCTAACAGATCAAAACGAAAATTTCTGTTCCGACACTGACAGTGTTGAGTGTTTATAGAAAAAGTTCAAGGCAATCGTGAAATGCGTTTTAGACAGGTACGTGCCGAGTAAAACTGTGGGGAACGGGAAAAACCCACCGTGGTACAACAAAGTTAGGAAACTACTGCGAAAGCAAAGAGAGCTTCACTGTAAGTTTAAACGCAGCCAAAACCTCTCAGACAAACAGAAGCTAAACGATGTCAAAGTTAGCGTAAGGAGGGCTATGCGTGAAGCGTTCAGTGAATTCGAAAGTAAAATTCTGTGTACCGACTTGACAGAAAATCCTAGGAAGTTCTGGTCTTACGTTAAATCAGTAAGTGGCTCGAAACAGCATATCCAGACACTCTGGGATGACGATGGCATTGAAACAGAGGATGACACGCGTAAAGCTGAAATACTAAACACCTCTTTTTCCAAAGCTGTTTCACAGAGGAAGACCGCACGGCAGTTCCTTCTCTAAATCCTCGCACAAACGAAAAAATGGCTGACATCGAAATAAGTGTCCAGGGAATAGAAAAGCAACTGGAATCACTCAACAGAGGAAAGTCCACTGGACCTGAAGGGAATCCAATTCGATTGTACACAGAGTACGCGAAAGAACTTGCCCCCCTTCTAACAGCCGTGTACCGCAAGTCTCTAGAGGAACGGAAGGTTCCAAATGATTGGAAAAGAGCACAGGTAGTCCCAGTCTTCAAGAAGGGTCGTCGAGCAGATGCGCAAAACTATAGACCTATCTCTCTGACGTCGATCTGTTGTAGAATTTTAGAACACGTTTTTTGCTCGAGTATCATGTCGTTTTTGGAAACCCAGAATCTACTATGTAGGAATCAACATGGATTCCGGAAACAGCGATCGTGTGAGACCCAACTCGCTTTATTTGTTCATGAGACCCAGAAAATATTAGATGCAGGCTCCCAGGTAGATGCTATTTTCCTTGACTTCCGGAAGGCGTTCGATACAGTTCCGCACTGTCGCCTGATAAACAAAGTAAGAGCCTACGGAATATCAGACCAGCTGTGTGGCTGGATTGAAGAGTTTTTAGCAAACAGAACACAGCATGTTGTTATCAATGGAGAGACATCTACAGACGTTAAAGTAACCTCTGGCGTGCCACAGGGGAGTGTTATGGGACCATTGCTTTTCACAATATATATAAATGACCTAGTAGATAGTGTCGGAAGTCCCATCCGGCTTTTCGCGGATGATGCTGTTGTATACAGAGAAGTTGCAGCATTAGAAAATTGTAGCGAAATGCAGGAAGATCTGCAGCGGATAGGCACTTGGTGCAGGGAGTGGCAACTGACCCTTAACATAGACAAATGTAATGTATTGCGAGTACATAGAAAGAAGGATCCTTTATTGTATGATTATATGATAGCGGAACAAACACTGGTAGCAGTTACTTCTGTAAAATATCTGGGAGTATGCGTGCGCAACGATTTGAGGTGGAACGATCATATAAAATTAATTGTTGGTAAGGCGGGTACCAGGTTGAGATTCATTGGGAGAGTCCTTAGAAAATGTAGTCCATCAACAAAGGAGGTGGCTTACAAAACACTCGTTCGACCTATACTTGAGTATTGCTCATCAGTGTGGGATCCGTACCAGATCGGGTTGACGGAGGAGATAGAGAAGATCCAAAGAAGAGCGGCGCGTTTCGTCACAGGGTTATTTGGTAACCGTGATAGCGTTACGGAGATGTTTAACAAACTCAAGTGGCAGACTCTGCAAGAGAGGCGCTCTGCATCGCGGTGTAGCTTGCTCGCCAGGTTTCGAGAGGGTGCGTTTCTGGATGAGGTATCGAATATATTGCTTCCCCCTACCTATACCTCCTGAGGAGATCACGAATGTAAAATTAGAGAGATTAGAGCGCGCACGGAGGCTTTCAGACAGTCGTTCTTCCCGCCAACCATACGCGACTGGAACAGGAAAGGGAGGTAATGACAGTGGCACGTAAAGTGCCCTCCGCCACACACCGTTGGGTGGCTTGCGGAGTATAAATGTAGATGTAGATGTAGAAGTAACACTAGTAACCACTTTTACACAAATTACCGTTTGTATTTCGATGACGTCATCGATGAGTCGTGGGATTTCCCTGCCCTCTCCCCCCTCTGGCAAAGGTCGATGGTCTTACAGTAAAATGGGGGGAAATTCAAATTTTACCCGTAAATTCAAACATATTCCAATTGCGCCAGTATATGTCCTGTGAAAGTAGGATTGTTGTCCTAAGTATAAACTTGCATCAAATTCTAGATGATGCATTGTCATGCAGGCTGACTTGGAATACTGGCCCTGGCTGTATGATGGCACTGATGAGTAATTGATTTCCTCTACCCTCCTTCCTCCGACAAAGGCCACTTGCCCTATGTAGGAAATGGCCTGAGATTCAAATTTTCGTGGTAAATTCAAAATGGTGCATTGTCATGATGGTTGACTTGGAATACTGGCCCTGACTCTGTCACGTCATAATCCGAGACTTTGAATACTGGCGCAGCTTAGTACGAGATCAGAATGGAGTTCAGACCTATTAGGCTCTTTATAACAATGTAGAACGTGACAAACTGCCCAAGACTTGAGGTACTGGCACAGGTTCTATGATATCAGAATCCAAATTCTGGAATATTGGCACTATGACATTGTCTCGATATTTGGTAGAAAATCCGAAGAAATTCTGGTCGTATGTAAAGTACACAAGCGGCAAGACGCAGTCAATATCTTCGCTGCGCAGTGCCGATGGTACTGTTACCGACGACTGTGCCGCTAAAGCGGAGTTATTGAACGCAGTTTTCCGAAATTCCTTCACCAGGGAAGACGAATGGAATATTCCAGAATTTGAAACACGAACAGCTGCTAGCATGAGTTTCTCAGAAGTAGATACATTAGGGGTTGCGAAGCAACTAAAATCGCTTGATACGGGCGAGTCTTCAGGTCCAGATTGTATACCGATTAGGTTCCTTTCAGATTACGCTGATACAATAGCTCCCTACTTAGCAATCACATACAACCGCTCGCTCACCGATAGATCTGTACCTACAGATTGGAAAATTGCGCAGGTCGCACCAGTGTTTAAGAAGGGTAGTAGGAGTAATCCATCGAACTACAGACCTATATCATTGACGTCGGTTTGCAGTAGGGTTTTGGAGCATATACTGTATTCAAACATTATGAATCACCTCGAAGGGGACGATCTATTGATACGTAATCAGCATGGTTTCAGAAAACATCGTTCTAGCTCTTTATTCGCACGAAGTAATGGCCGCTATCGACAGGGTATCTCAGGTTGATTCCGTATTTCTGGATTTCCGGAAAGCTTTTGACTCCGTTCCTCACAGGCGACTTCTAGTCAAGCTGCGGGCGTATGGGGTATCGTCTCAGTTGTGCGACTGGATTCGTGATTTCCTGTCAGGAAGGTCGCAGTTCGTAGTAATAGACGGCAAATCATCGAGTAAAACTGAAGTGATACCAGGTGTTCCCCAGGAAAGCGTCCTGGGACCTCTGCTGTTCCTGATCTATATAAATGACCTGGGTGACAATCTGAGCAGTTCTCTTAGGTTGTTCGCAGATGATGCTGTAATTTACCGTCTAGTAAGGTCATCCGAAGACCAGTATCAGTTGCAAAGCGATTTAGAAAAGATTGCTGTATGGTGTGGCAGGTGGCAGTTGACGCTAAATAACGAAAAGTGTGAGGATCCACATGAGTTCCAAAAGAAATACGTTGGAATTTGATTACTTGATAAATAGTAAAATTCTCAAGGCTGTCAATTCAACTAAGTACCTGGGTGTAAAAATTACAAACAACTTCAGTTGGAAAGACCACATAGATAACTGGATGTTAACACTTCTTTCAGTTTGTCATACGCTTTCTGACACACTTCTGCCCACTCAAATTCCACACCCTTGCGTAACAATCGCGCCAATGGCTGTGCTAAATCTGCAAAACCCTTCACGAACTTCCGATAGAAACTGCAAATTCCGATGAATGACTGCGCTTCCTTAACTGTTTTCAGTTCCCGAAAATCCCTTACAGCCTGTACCAAACTCTGATCTGTTCGCACTCCGTCCTTACTGATAATATGATCCAAATATTTTACTTCTTCTAATGCGAAATGACACTTCTCTAGGCTCAACGTCAAACGAGCTGCTCTTAACCTCATAAAGACTTCCCTTAACCGCTGTCTATGTTGCTCCATACTATTTGCAAACACTATAATGTTATCCAAATGGACCAGACACTACCGTGATTTGAAACCCCTCAAGACACTCTCTAGCAATCTCTGAAACGTTGCCAGAGCGTTTCTCAAACCGATTGGCATTCTGATGTACTGGTAATGGCCTCCAGGAGTAGAGAATGCAGTTTTTGGACGGTCCTCTGGAGCCACCTCTAACTTATGATAACCACTTGTCATATCCAACGTAGAAAAGTACTGGCACTGTCCTACGTGATCCAAAGTCTCCGATATGTTTGGAATGGGGTATGCGTCCATTACAGTCTTCTCATGGAGGTTTCGGTAGTATCAACAGAACTTGTTCTTCTTAGTTCCATCCATAGATTTTTTGGGCACAACGACAAAGCCTGCTCCCTAGCAACTATTACTATTCTCTATAATACCGTCCGCAAGCTGCTGATCAATGAAATCTTCCACAATCGGCTGCAAATACCTCGGTATTCTGTATGGTTTACGGTAAACAGGTGCTTCATTCCCTGTTGGTATCCTATGTTGAACTAATGCAGTTTATGGTAACAACCCTTGTGAAAAAAAAATCCTTAAATTCCCACAATAATTCTTCCAATTGCTCTCTTTTCCCTCCTTTCAAATGCTTAATTTTGTCACGCAGTGCCGTTCTATCGGCAGTTAGTGGTTGATCGCTTCGCCTATCTCTCAAACACGTCTTCGTCATCTGGCACATCCAAATTTGCTACTAAAACTACTTTACTCAAATTCGCGTCTACAGCGCTAAAATTGTCCTCGTTCACGGGAACTACTCACCTGTCGCTCCCCTCCCTATGCGTACAACACTACGTTTCGCAAAACAACCCAATGGACCCAAAACTTCATTATCCTGCAATGGTTCAGTAACACATACTGTACCCACAAGTAGATTTGACTCCACACTTACCCAAAGCGACTTCCTGGTGGCACTAGACACACACTGATGCGAATTAAGCCTTAATACTAATGTATGCAGTTCAGTTGGTTTGTGCATTACGTTGAACGCCCCTCGCAACACTCTTCATTGACAACAGTTTCCCCTAGCTGAAATAGCATTCCACCAAGTTCCACAGTTCGGTGTCCAAGGTCAATTTTGGCATGATGTTGATGCGAGATATCTACTCCTAGGATCATGTCGTAGCCCTCGCTTACCCATGGTACCACCTCCATGCATGCATTAAACCGGACTTTCTCTATTCGAAAGTCAACTGTCACTGACTCCAAAGGCGTGACCTCATTATCCCCCACTCCAAGCAACCTATAACATGGTGGGTCTAGCTTCCTTTGTCCCATTATATTCCTAGTAGCCACTGACACTTGCGCCCCTGTGTCCAACAAAATCTTAAACTTTTTAGTTCCTATGGATCCTACCACTGAACATTCCACCTCTGCGTAAGTATTCTGGGCGCTGAAGACCTTGCTGTCGTGCGCCCAAAAAACCCCTCTACTACTACTACTACTACTACGTAAGTATTCATCTTGGGCCCCCTCTGTCATTTAACGCTTGTCCACGTCTCCTATCTCCACTTCTCCGTCCTCCCTGCTGCCGATTTCCACCCCTTCCTTTATTCCTTGGTGACTGGGTACATTGCCTCTGCACATGTCCCATAGACCACACTTAAAACATTTCACTGCTGTTTACCTCTCGCTTACCCCTGTTGCCACATCTATTTCCTCACATTGAATTGCCAGCTGAATGGCCGAATACAAATCTTTTGGAGTCCCCTCACGCACTTTCCGTGACATATACGCCAGTAACTCTCTCAAAAATACATCAAGTGCCCTTTGCTCAGCCTCCTGCAACAGAAAACTATTCGCTTCATCACTCTGACTCAACTCGTAAGTATACTCATTAATTTCCCTTATCCTGTCCGCAAATTTCTCCATCATCTCCCCCTGTCTCTTTGACATTGTACTTAATCTCTCTCTAAAGTACCGAGCGCTATTCTGTTTTTTGTACCTTTGTAAAAGCCCTTCCTTTAAATGCTTAAACCGTCCTGCGTTCCTTATGGCGTCAGAGCACCTTATGTATGTTTTCACTTCACCTGTTAATCTAATCTTGGCTATATGTGACAACTGCTCATCAGAACAACCATTCATCACTGCTGAAGTCTCCAAGTCCTCCACAAACGAACACACATCCTCAGATGCCTTGCCAGAAAATGGAATAATCAGACTCGCGGCAGCTTTATCAACCTCGTGCACCCTAGGCAACAACGACTCATCAGATGCGGTTTTTCCGCTCACTTCTGGATGTTAATTCATTTCTCAACTGCGTATTGTCTGCTGTCAATTGTGCTACTTTTTCCAACAAAATCCATACTATTTCTGGTTCCGACACACCTTGCATCCCTGACTCTGCCATTTTGTTGCTTTCCTTCCCTGTTAGTCCTGAAACAAAACATTTAAGTACAAGAATAACCCAACTGCCTACACTTCAGTATCACCATACTCAAACCAATACAAAAGTAATTAAACGCCACAAAAAAATAAATCCAGCTGCCCCAAATACACTAAAACTTATTCTGACAAAAAAAATGCCTATGCAAAATATCTAAAATGGACTGCCACGAGCCATACTCAAAAACACAAAAAGGCAAGAAAACGCCCAATACTCAAAAGAAAACCAGTCAAAACTCACCACATCTTGTGAATGTAATGCAGCCAGTGGGTTTGAATGTCGTACTGTACACACGACATCTGCTATCCTGACACCAAATGTAGTGGCAACTTCTACCTCTAAGTATCAGGATGAACAAATGTAGCGGGAAGAGATAGAAGGCACGATATTAAGTCTCGTCTGAGCTTTCCGAGTGATTTATTGTTTCCAACTACAGTGCCGCGTTCCCCTCGGTCTGCGTCACCGGGTCCTGCAATGCTGAGGACACCACTTCGCTGTCTGCAAAAGAGCCTCAGTGTGGAATGGCTGCCTCAGCGACCCGTGAATGCCCTGTGAGTCAGCCTCGTACACCAGCATAGTTGCGGCGGCGTCAGGACGCCGGCAGTCGACTCTGCTATCTACGTGTCTGCCGACTGAGCGCCGCTCGGTGTGAGCCACAGGCGGCCAGCTGCATCCTTCTCGCTGGCGTGGCTGAGGTTGCGGCGACAACGAGCGCCCACAATCCAGCATCTGCCTCTGTGGCCCTTGCCTCGGGATGCCTCTGGCATGTGTCGGATGCCAGAACGATTGCCCGCAATAGCGAGCTGTGGAGTGGTCCGCCGCTGGCTGGCTGCAGACCCTGTGTTGGCCTCAGAGGGTCGAACCAGCGACACGCTGTGGACTGGAATGCTGGTGCCCCATCTGCTGCTGCATGCAGCTGTTAGTGTGACACACCCGCTGTGCAGGAGATCTGCCATACTTGAATGAATCTCGTTAGAAACCCACATCTATTGATAGGCAGCTGTGCACCCGTTTTGTCATACGTGCCGCTTCGCGTCACGTACTCGTGACACGCTAGGTCAGCCAGTGGGCCCCTTCTGCCTGTGATTTACGACATGCAAAACTGCTACGTATGCTCTTTCAGCAATTTGCAACTGATGGTATGCCTGATGTGATGATGTGGTCTTCAGTCCTGAGACTGGTTTGATGCAGCTCTCCATGCCAGTAAAGCTGCATGCCCTCAGGAAAAATTACGGCCGTAGTTTCCGCTTCCTTTCAGCCGTTCGCAGTACCAGCACTGCAAGGCTATTTTGGTTAGTGTTACAAGGCCAGATCAGTCAATCATCCAGACTGTTGCCCCTGCAACTACTGAAAAGGCTGCTGCCCCTCTTCAGGAACCACACGTTTGTCTGGCCTCTCAACAGATACCCCTCCTAACTCACTGCAATCTTGCCCACACCTGGCTGTAAATTATGCTCAGAATATTGCACAAGACTAACTTTCCCTATCCTAAGCGGTGGTGCCGCTACACTTAATATTTACAGCTCCTCTGTGCTGTTATTTGGCTACCTGAAGAAACTGCATAGGTGACAAGAATTTCACTACGTTAAGAGAGCTAGAAAGTAAAGAGGCATCCTATAACAAGGCAGATGAGCCAAAAATGAACAACATGAGAGAATACTTAGAGAAAATGAAGCCTATGCCACACTGTTGTACTGTATTTTCACACTAAGAATCAAAAAGTAACGATACTTTAGCGATGTCAAATGGTGTGTATTCTTCTGTCTTCGAAAATAACATACATAAAAGAGAGGAATCTACATTTCGTTTGAGAAGTTTGCTGTGTAACGACAACATCCCCATCTGGGATTTTTTATACTGGAGAGTCTATGTCAGGGTGGAATTGCCCAAGCCCTGCCTATGTGTCTCACTGTGTGCCAGGAGTTAGCAAGCAGGTCCATGGACAGTGACAGGTCTGGTCATGGGAGGGTCGACGGACCGGAAGACACAGCTTAGCCTGTCCCAACCAGCAGGTACAAAGAAAGGCTCTGGCTCTTCAGGTACATAATACACTCGGTAGATGACGCTGGACTGGCCAGTTGTGCTCGACTATCGACGAAGCACGAAAACTTCTGTGAATGAGTTTCTTAGTTTTGAGTACACTTACGACAGAAATATAAAAACCACTATGAGAGTTACTGATTTATGATGCTTAGTTTGCAGTCAGTTCTGAGTATTATAAGTAACTACGATCCAGTCCCTAAACCTACTTACAGAAATGCGAATCAGACGCATTATGTATTCCAGGCCGTAGCAGCCGCGTCTTTGAGACTTCCCAGCCTGCTGTAGGATCACTGGTACTGCTGGTACTGTAACTGAGATTTGGCAACAAGGCAAGGTATATTTGGCAACTCTGTGATCGACGAGTTACTTCCTGGTGTGCACGGAATTAAGCCTCAAAGTTCACTTGATTTTTTCCTGTCATTTCGAGTGAATAATCTGAGTTATTATCGCTTGAGGTGTAACAAAAGATTGTAAATTTACAGTTTTCAGCCCAGGAAAGTCGATGCACGTGGAACTCGCAACTAATCTCGTCCTTTAAATAGGGGTTTTGAGTTCTAGCCACTATTGTCCTCGTGAGAGGAAGTTTAGACACATACATTTACCCTAGCTCTGTGGTAACGTGTTGACCTGTAAAAACGCGTCTGTTACGGTTTGCAGTTCCAGTCTTACTCACTGTAACGTTTTTATCCCTTCTGTGAAAGAACTACGAGCAGTAAGATCAAACATCGATAAGGAAATCGCAAGAAAATACTTTAGGCTCATAGTGCAATGGTGAGAAACTTACAATCTTGCACAACAGGTAACCCCTCTTTCCGCTGTTGACAAGCAAATTTTGGGTTTCTAGGAATACATAACTTTATTTATGAAATGCCACATTTGCATACCTCTTGAGTATGACACAGACCTGATCCAAATCTAAATGAGTAGTATTTTACTAATTCGTGCCGATAGAGGCACGCATGTGTACAGATACTCAGTTTTAGTAAAACAGACTTCCGCATGTTATCGTGCGTAGTTTTATTTCATTTCTTATAATACAGTGCACAATTTTCGTAAGGTTTCTTTTAGTGTTAAAACAATAGTAAAAATGAGAGAGAAATTAATCATCAACGTTATATGCGAATTCTCTGATGTTATCTATAACGGTCTGACAATTCACATGCAGTTTATTGATTACATGCATGTAGAAAACATGTTCTGAGTTAAAGCAGTCAAACAAGGTTTCAAGAAGAATAAAATGCCACTACCGCACGACAGACAATGTAGAAAATACTTTTCTGACGTATTTTAGCACGATGCATACATAATATAAACGTTTCGAGATGCATCTGCTGCCTGGCCATCTATTAAAACTGAAAAGAACAAAATGTCACAGAAGTTAGCCCTTTTTCCACATGCGACTATTTTGGATTGAGAAGTGTAGGGAATTATGTTCAAAGTTCCATTAGATTGATAACTTCAGCAGAATTGCGTTGTGAAAAATGTAGCACGGAATATACTCGAAAACGTGACGTCTACAGTGCGCGACGGTTACCGTTACACTACAGCTGACATGTAGCTACAGCAGCTCCATAAGTCAAAAATAATTTTTCCAGACCTTCCGCATTCCACAGTGCTGTTAGATAATGTATATGGCCGAATGTAGACTTCTGAGAGACAGACAGTTACAGCTTTTCTCTTGCACTGCACGACGTTTTCAACAAACAGATAGCGCGAAAGAGTAGCTCACGTGGAAAGGGACACTTCCTATTTAAACTGCTGCATCCTCCACTGTTGGCAGATCTGTGTAGGTGGCAGTTACGTGATTTTATTTCGGTGATTAGAAAAGAGAGTCGAAAGTATGCACTGGGTAGCCGAGGCAACTAGTTCCTTGCGATTCGGTCAACCAAGTAAATGAACTTGCTGAACATGCTGCAAACCACTACAGGGAGCCTGTGTGTCAGAATTCTCATCCAGTGTGGCGCATCGGCGTTATGATAGAAAAATAAGTCACAGAGCAGAGGATTTGGTGGTCTGTTGGATTGATGATAGGTTCATATGCTTATGGTCTGGGTTCGATTCCAACTTCTGCCAATGATTTTTGATAGGGAGAGACAGATTCTATTCTCTTCTGGCTACGCCAAGTGAAGAAGGTAGAATGACATTGTGGTCTGAAATTCACATTAAACATGATATTCCTTCTCTACCAAGTAGACGTAGGTTGAACCACAATAAAGTCAGTAGTGGCGACATGTAGAAACTCTATCACCAGTAACCTTTCGTATGCTAGTTATTTGTTTCTAGTGACAAAACAAGCGCCATGTAGGGTCACAGGACACTTATTCCATCTTTTATTTGAGCTTCTGTATGTAGATAGAATTGGTTCTGAATTGGGAACGTAACTCAGACCGCCCTTAACGCGGAATTTGATCCCTTCGTGACAATACAGCTCGACTACAATTTGTTGTTTGTTCAAAACTGCAGATTCCTCAACATTTCCACATATTGCGCATGAATGGGTTCGAATCCTGGCCCGGCACTAAAGTTTTCATTATATATTATCAAGTTCTAGCATTTATCAAGTTCTAGCATGCGAACACCTATCTGCTGGTGGATAATAATTTGTATTTTTAATGTATTTTCATTCGTTATCACCATTAACGATATCTGACGTTTTTGACTCCCAGTGAGACACAGAACTATTTGCGAAATCCCTGTAAGTTCAAGGATGTTATTCCGAGCTGCTGGTGGAGAAAAATTCGGTAGCTGACGTCTCTTTGTGTGTAGTCAACAACGATATGTGTGGGGTTCGATTTCCAATCAGCACTGAACTCTTCGTCATATTATTTCTAGTTCAAACATGCTCACATGTCGCTGCTGGTGTAACAAACCCATATTTAACGTTCGCTTTATCTAGAATATAACAACTATGGGTGCCGGGTTGGAATCCTGGTAAGGAAAAAATTAATGTTTCGTCTCGTCATTTCAGTTAAAACATCTAGCTACTGCCGAGAAAATCCGATATGTCACAGTTGATTGTGCTTCGATAACAATTCGATTAGTTCCTGGGTTCGAATCCCTGGCCAACACAAAGCTTTACTTGTGAAGAAGCAATATTTAACATCTCTCGTAGTTCGTTAATAGGGACAATAGATGCTGGGTAGGAATTCGCGTCCGTTAAAAATGTTTACGTTATGTAATTTAAAGTTGATATTTGCTAACTGATACTGTCTAAAAGCGAGGTATATAGCTCTGTGAATGCCTAGTCAGTAATGATTGCTAGTTTCCGTCAGTAACGAAAACTTTGCTTAGTTTGCATGATCTGAGTTTGAATCCATATGCAGAAAGAGACGGTTCGTCGTGTCATTTGATGTTCATACATATTCTCAACTAGCTGCTCGTGAATAACTTAAATTTTTAATGTCATTTTGTGTTAAATAATAAGTACGGTATGTTACTTTGAAGAGGAAATCATGAATACGACGAACTTACTATGTGCATTACCTAACTGACGTAATAACGAGAGTGGTAACATTTCAGGTATGTCATTTATTGCAGTAAATGTGAGCTTACAAGTCTTAAGGACAGTCTTATCTGTGGATAAGGTGTTCCCTGATATTTGTAGTATCGTGGTATTACTTTGCATCTTGAGTTATTGCGATAGAGAGCAGTGTTTTCTAGTGGAGACTTGGAACCATTTTCAAAGTCAAACGACTGTATCAAGGAGCGATTAGAGGACCTGCTAACAGCTGCTTTATGTGGGTTGCATGCGAACGAGGCGAAATGCAATTAAGGTCGTTCGGATACTTTTGAGCACGACTGTGCATGTGGTCACCAAAGTGTTTTTAGTAGAATGTTTAGCTGAACGAATGTATCGCATATGTACAACTTAGAGCAGTGTAAGTAGAGGCAGTTGGCCAACAGCATGTACTTTACCTCTAAGAACCACAGAGCAACGTACAGAAAAAGAGGGGTCAAATCTTCCTCCTAACATTTAGATATTTAATACAGTAGTTTCTTTTTGCATCGTATTAGACCTCCTTATTTTTGAAGAGTGAATAGTAGATTACTCTGTTTCAGCTCACGTAGATCTAGGAGGGTACACAAATGTGAAATAACTTTCCTAAGCCTTTTGTTACACGCTAGATTCTAGCTTATGTCGTTTTTCCATGTACAACACTCATAGATGAATGTGCTTCTAGGTCGTGAGTAGGTTCAAGGGGAAATAAAGCTTTATTCTTGTAGCGCACGCCTACCTTTCGGTAAACAACCACGCACGCAACCTGGTCCGACACGCCTGCTAGGCAGTGTTTGCACCGCTAATGCCGTTTTCGGCCACCGTGCTCTCACATTCTAGGACATATCTCGAATTTTTAACGACATGTTTCAACGTCAACATTAACAAACTGTAATTTTCTTCTCAAGAGCTATCGAATGAAATTGTAAAAATTATACGGTTCCATTTAAAATAACGTACTTACATCAATATCTCAGTTGATACCAGCGCTAAAAACATTAACCAAACGAAAACATACGTGCCCTTCGAGGCTCTCACATTTGCGGAAAACCGCGCTACGATATGCGTAATCCTGTGTGTGTGTGTGTGTGTGTGTGTGTGTGTGTGTGTGTGTGTGTGTGTGTGTGTGTTACGTCTTACGTGACTCAAATGAATTGATAAGTTTGGTTTTTCAGTGTGTAGCTGCAGTCAGCCCAGACAAATACTGCTCACCATATTTTCTATACAACGCGGGGTCCAGTCTACATGGAAAAGTGTCGGGTTGTTTCCCATTACAAGCAGAAGTATTTTTAAAGCACGATTTGACGTTCCCATACGATAGAAAAGTACCAAATTAGGCTAGCGAGACATTCGTTTTATCGATATGTATTAGCAGTGATAGTGAAACACGAAGAATATCCGGTACTCACGGAACAACAGAACTGCCCTGTGCTGCACTAATCGGCACCGCCATTCAGTGGTACCGCTTAATACTTGCTGGTGTACTGTACCTCGCGATACATATCGATAAAACAAGTGTCAGACTAGAATAATATGGGACCACTGCCAGTATTTGTTTGGGCTAACACCATCTACACATTGCAAAAACGATGTTGCAAATATACAGGGTGAGTCACCTAACGTTACCGCTGGATATATTTCGTAAACCACATCAAATACTGACGAACCGATTCCACAGACCGAACGTGAGGAGAGGGGCTAGTGTAATTGTTTAATACAAACCATACAAAAATGCACGGAAGTATGTTTTTTAACACAAACCTACGTTTTTTTAATGTAACCACGTTAGTTTTGTTAGCACATCTGAACATATAAACAAATACGTAATGAGCGCCGTTTGTTGCATTGTAAAATGTTAATTACATCCGGAGATATTGTAACCTAAAGTTGACGCTTCAAACCTCCGACGTTCAGTTGCGTGTTGTAACAAACACGGGCCACGGTCGGCGAGCAGCATCTGCAGGAACGTGTTTACGATGACGACCGTGTTTACGAGTGTGGCTGTAGTGCACTATTGTGGTATGGTCTAGCTGTCGCAGTGTCCGGATGTAGCGCTTGCTGCTATTGTTATCCTGCATTCGTCTCCGCACGCAGACCAACTGTAGTACACCGTGTTACCAGTCGTCTGTGATAGTGTAGTGTTCTAGGAACTGTGACCATGGTGTATTCGAACTCTGAAAAGGCGGAGATGATACTCATCTATGGCGAGTGTCGACGAAATGCAGCTGAAGCCTGCAGGGTGTATGCAGAATGGTACCCGGACAGAGAGCATCCAACGTGCCGCACATTGCAAAACATCTACCGCCAACTGTATGCAACAGGTATGGTCGTAGCACGCAAACGGGTCCGTAACAGGCCCGTCACAGGAGAAGCGGGTGCACTTGGTGTCTTAGCTGCTGTTGCCATGAACCCACACATGAGTACACGGGACACTGCGAGAGCCGGTGGACTGAGTCAAAGTAGTGTCATGCGCATACTGCATCGTCACCGCTTTCACCCGTTTCATGTGTCGCTACATCAGCAATTACATGGCGATGACTTTAATCATCGAGTGCAATTCTGTCAATGAGCATTAACAGAGAATGCGTTGCAGTTCTACCTGTTTACCGATGAAGCGGGTTTCACAAACCACGGGGCAGTGAATCTACGGAACATGCATTACTGGTCCGTGGACAATCCTCGCTGGCTCAGACAGGTAGAGCGATAGCGACCGTGGACTGTAAATGTATGGTGCGGAATCATTGGCGACCACCTCATTGGTCCTCACTTCATTGCAGGGGTCCAAACAGCTGCAACATACATCGCGTTTCTACAGAATGATCTACCAGCGTTGCTCGAAAATGTCCCACTGGAAACGCGTCGACGTATGTGGTATCAGCATGATGATGCATCTGCACATTCCGCAATTAACACTAGGCTGACCCTTGACAGGATGTTCGACAGGCGTTTCACAGGACGTGGACGACGCATAAATTTGCCAGCCCGTTCTCCTGATCTTACACCTCTGTACTTCTTTCTGTGGGGTACGTTGAAGGAGAATGTGTATCGTGATGTGCCTACAACCCCAGAGGATATGAAACAACGTATTGTGGCAGCCTGCGGCGACATTACACCAGATGTACTGCTGCGTGTACGACATTCATTACGCCAGAGAGCCGGCCGGTGTGGCTAAGCGGTTAAAGGCGTTACAGTCTGGAACCGCGTGACCGCTACGGTCGCAGGTTCGAATCTTGCCTCGGGCATGGATGTGTGTGATGTCCTTAGGTTAGTTAGGTTTAAGTAGTTCTAAGTTCTAGGGGACTGATGACCTAAGATGTTAAGTCCCATAGTGCTCAGAGCCATTTTTACGCCAGAGATTGCAATTGTGTGCAGCAAATGATGGCCACCACATTGAACATCTATTGGCCTGACATGTCGGGACACACTCTATTCCACTCCGTAATTGAAAACGGAAACCACGTGTATACGTGTACCTCACCCCTCATGGTAATGTACATGTGCGTCAGTGAAAAAGACCAATAAAAAGGTGTTAGCATGTGGACGTAATGTGCTGTTCCAGTCTCTTCTGTACCTAAGGTCCATCACCGTTCCCTTTGGATCCCTACGTAATTCGGTGCTCTCCGATACACACGATCGAACAGCGGAGGAGTGGTACCCAAACGTCAACTTTAGGTTACAATATCTCCGGTTGTAATTAACATTTTACAATGCAACAAACGGCACTCATTACGTATTTGTTTATATGTTCAGATGTGCTAACAAAACTAACGGGGTTCCATTTAAAAAAACGTAGGTTTGTGTTAAAAAACATACTTCCGTGCATTTTTTTATGGTTTGTATTAAACAATTACACTAGCCCCTCTCCTCACGTTCGGTCTGTGGAATCGATTCGTCAGTATTTGATGTGGTTTACGAAATATATCCAGCGGTAATGTTAGGTGACTCACCCTGTATTGTCCGTAATTTCCGTTTTACAATGTGTAGCTAGTGTCAGCACAAACAAATACTGCTCATCAGCACTTTCCTATAGCCTCTGGTGTCCATGGAAAACTTCGGTTTCTATCCCATCACAAACAAAATCATTTTTAAAGTAGAATTTAACGAGCCCATTCGATAGATCTGTTCCAAGATTAGTATGATATTTAGTTTACCCATATATATTTACAGAGACAGTAAGACATGGGGAACAGCTAATACTCCGGCTGCTGGCAGCACTGCTGGATGGCGGCGCGCGAGGCGCGGCAAATCGGCCGAGATCTGTCGCGAACACAACTCTGTCTTGTTTCTGCCTAGCTGCACTGCAGAATACGACGCGTACACAGAAATGATTTTGATAGTGGTAAGGGGTGATAAGGTTTTCCTGTCCTAGAGTCCTGTTTAATTGTTGTTACTATAGTGGAACTATCTGACACGATTTCGCACGTCGGATGTTGTTTTAATTTTTTTCTGTTTTCCGTTTTCCGTCTTTGCCTTAGTTGCTATAAATACGTGGAGGTATATTCCGTCTATGTTATTTGTTTACGTCTGTGTATTAAGGTTGACAGGCGGGCAGCTTGGATGTACACAGAAAGGTATCTGGAGCGGGAACAGAGTCATCATTGTGCAGACACTTTTCGGACCGTAGAACAAAGAGTTTGAGACTCAGTGCATTTGCACCTAGCGAAACGCCAGCGAATCAGGCCTGTGCGATATCGACGCAGTACCATTGGATTGGATGTCGCACACACGTATCCACACAGGAAAACACTCTCGGCCTTCTGTGAACCCCAATGGTTGCGTGAGGCAGGTCATCAACACCGATGGACCATCCATTACTGGAATGGAATTACTGAAAAAAATGTTCAAATGTGTGTAAAATCTTATGGGACTTAGTTGCTAAGCTCATCAACCCCTAAGCTTACCCACTACTTAACCTAAATTATCCCAACGACAAACAGACACATCCATGCCCGAGGGAGGACTCGAACCTCCGCCGGGACCAGCTGCACAAGGAATTACTGGTAAGCGTGTGTTGATCCACATTTTTTTAAAGACAGGTTGAATAGGAGATCGTAGACCTATTTCCTTCGGAACGAAATGCCTGACGATATTGATGTGAGAACGAGTCAAGTGATGTGGACGTCTAAGGGTCTGCAGTCATGGACTTTGCGGCTGGTCCCGGCGGAGGTTCGAGTCCTCCCTCGGGCATGGGTGTATGTGTTTGTCCTTAGGATAATTTAGGTTAAGTAGTGTGTAAGCTTAGGGACTGATGACCTTAGCAGTTAAGTCCCAAAAGATTTCACACACATTTTGAACATTTTTTTTTTTTATGTGGACGTGACAGGATAGTGCAGCCATGGTCTGCGCTGCACCTGCCTGCCGAGCAGCACGGGACCGTTTTGCTGATAAAACACTGGGCTGACGCGGAACTGGAACGCCCAGCTAGGTCACCCAGCATGTCTGTCGTCGATTTAAATAACAGATATTGTGTGCGCAGAACGGTGTGAAACCAGCGACGAGACGAAAACTCGCGTCAGGGTGGCCTTCTCTGCTCTTTACAGGCCACTGTGCATGACGTAACGAGTGCTACAGCTGGCATCCTTTCTAGACTGGTACTGCGTCGAGAAAGAAATGGCAGTTTGTTTGAATACCTACAATAATAGACTGACCCAACTAAATAGTGATTAAGTTCGGTATCGACTTTTTCTGTTTCCTTCTTTTTTACATGATTTTACTCTAAGCATTTCATGGCTACTTTACTTTGACTGAACTTTAGGAATCTTTTTTCTTTTTAATATGTTGATTGTTACTGGATCACGTACCAACAACGAAGGAGCATTGATAAACTATCAAAATAAGCTCACTGTTGATTACGGAATTCAAATCAGTTGCAGAAAACTACTTTGGTAGCAATCAAGTAAATTTTTGACTGTTTAGTTGGTCAGAAATTGCTTTGTAAATGTACTGTCTTGCCATCCATTAAGTACAATGACTAAGCTAAATGAAAGGTGTTTCGTCTATTTTGTGCTCTGTTTTATTAACCTGAAACCTTCGTGAAATTCTCTTTATGTTATCGTGTTAGGAATGTGGAAACTGAAACATCTGGCCGTTCTGTGACTATGTACTGCCGGCCGGAGTGGCCGTGCGGTTCTAGGCGCTACAGTCTGGAGCCGAGCGACCGCTACGGTCGAAGGTTCGAATCCTGCCTCGGGCATGGATGTGTGTGATGTTCTTAGGTTAGTTAGGTTTAATTAGTTCTAAGTTCTAGGCGACTGATGATCTCAGAAGTTAAGTCGCATAGTGCTCAGAGCCATTTGATACTACACTGGGCGGTACCGCGGCCGTGTGGATTGCTCTCAGCTGCTCTCTAATGCGGCGATACCCGTAGCGGACAGTGAAGGACCAGCAAACAAACATTTGTCCGCCGTCTATTCCTCGCCCGGCTCTGCCGCTGACTGCTAGCACCGTGCAGCAGCGTTACTTACCGGTGGGGGGGGGGGGGGGGGGGCTGGAGGGGGGGCGGGGTGCCATGACGGTGGGATCGCGGGTTTGCTTCAAACTTCCCACACCTCTAGTGAGTCAATAAAACAACATAATGTGCAATTAGTGAGGTGCACTACTCTGGCAATTCCGAGAAAATCGCCAGAGAAGTTTTACGCGTCCGTTATGTAACTGATGTATATCTCCGTTGGTGCCGGATGTCGGAGTTCATTGGGGTCAAGTGGTTGAGTTGGCCGTCAGAGACGGATTGGCGAGGACTCCCGCTCTCTGTCTCCGAAGGTCTGGTGGCGTACGCGAGTTTGTTTACCTCCCGCGAGCGCTGGTCGCTTAGTACAATCTGACTGAAGCAACATGGCGAACTCATATAGCAAGAGTACTGTCAATATTGCGTTCCAAGCCGAATATCCTAGACGGCGAGCGTATGAAGTGAAAACTGCCAGCGTGAGCCACAGGACATGATTGGTATTCACTTTTCGAGCACGGCCAGTGTAGTCAGTGTTAAGATGATTAACGAAGAAGCGTGCTCAAAGGTAGGTGCCGGCAGACTCCAGTTTGAGCACCATTGAACATGCAGTTCTAGGCACGAGGACCGTCTGGATATTCGAGCTACCTTTTGAGGCAGCCTACCCGCCGAGTCCGTTATCTCCGCTTTTAACTCATGTCATTAGCCACGTGACTGAGAAGTGGCAGACTTTCACAGCGTATCCATTACTCAACGTGTAAGACAGATCAAAATCGAACTCACGAAGCACGTTACTTCATACTTAAAGATTGCCAGTTATCGTGCAGTTATCATCTACGATGGACAACATGCTCAGCATGTGGATCGGGGGGGTCACGTTCGCTCTGATTGTTTGCAGAGGCGGATCACCGAGATTCCATCAGAAGAAGCGGTACAACATGTTCCTCCACCTATTCTACCCATTACTCACTCACAAGTGCGGCAACTCCGTCGTCTGGCGCACCGGTGGGGTTCGGGATAGGTTACCACCACAGACAGACGGACACGTTATTGATGACGCACATACCGCCCGCTGTCTGCAGAAAGCGTAGCCAGATAAAGGCGAACAGCAACTGCCACCGTACAACGAGCGGATGGATGTCGATCCACGAACCGTACCGACCCGAGATTTCCTCTCGGAAGGTGCAGAGGAGTCGGATCTACATTCACAGTGGGACACGGAGACGCACGTCCGGAAGAAGCGTTCGCCTGCAAGCGCAAGAAACGCCATCTGACGACTGTCTCTCGTGGCCGGAAACACACGATCGTCCTGGTTTCGACACTGTCGTGGACGCTCCTGCTCCGGAGGCGTCGACCGACACTGCTACCTCTGTAGAAACTTGGACGATGTTTTCTTCTCCTGGACACACATACGAAGATGGAGGGGGCGATGGAACACCGTCGCGGCTGCGGATAGTGACAACGAGGGCCTCTTTGATAGCCGACGAACCACACAGGCAGCCTCTCACCACTGGACGACCCTCTGGCGGACACATCACCTGCAGAAGAGGGCCAGTCACTCAGTCGTCCCCGCATCGTGACACAGAGGACAGTGTCGTGTGGGGGTGACTACACCCACCGCCACTGCGTACAACGAATACTGCCGCTGCCTTTGTGGGCGAACGACAGTCGTATCCATTGGCTACGATTAACATCAGTACCGTCCGGTGTACACGATACACTTTATGCGACCGACATTGATGTAGTCTTATTGCAAGACGTATACGTTCTTGGCTTCCCCAGAACATCTGCGGATACACGACCTGCTTATCACACGCATCGGATACGGACAACGGCGTCACAATACTTCTCAAGGAAGGTTTAATTGACACGGATACAAGTTACCCACCGAATTCCAGGGGCATGGCGCTTACGGTCCAAGGGATGCACCTCGTCAAATGTTTGCGCACCGTCCGGTATGAGCAAGAGGCGTGAACGTTCGCTATTCTTTACTGAAGAATTAACACAATTATGCCACGGCAGGACAGAAGATATGGTGATTTTAATTGTACACACTCTGCCAAGGACCAAGTTCCTCAGCATTCATGATGCCCAGCACTCGGCGTTGTCATTCGCGCACTCGGTTTGGTAGACGCTTGGGAGGTCGTCTATGCCGATAGAGAGGATTTCACGCACTTTACAGAACATTCGTCCAGCACAACTGATAGGCTGTATACCTGCTGCTCTCTCAGGGACACGGTCTTGGCATCCCAGTTGGGGCCAGCATTTACTGACCATACTGCTTACATCTGTTCCATCACGTTCCATGTATGAACTACGGGGACCCTTTCCGCAACTGATAAGTCTCGCAGATTATACACTCCTGGAAATTGAAATAAGAACACCGTGAATTCATTGTCCCAGGAAGGGGAAACTTTATTGACACATTCCTGGGGTCAGATACATCACATGATCACACTGACAGAACCACAGGCACATAGCCACAGGCAACAGAGCATGCACAATGTCGGCACTAGTACAGTGTATATCCACCTTTCGCAGCAATGCAGGCTGCTATTCTCCCATGGAGACGATCGTAGAGATGCTGGATGTAGTCCTGTGGAACGGCTTGCCATGCCATTTCCACCTGGCGCCTCAGTTGGACCAGCGTTCGTGCTGGACGTGCAGACCGCGTGAGACGACGCTTCATCCAGTCCCAAACATGCTCCATGGGGGACAGATCCGGAGATCTTGCTGGCCAGGGTAGTTGACTTACACCTTCTAGAGCACGTTGGGTAGCACGGGGTACATGCGGACGTGCATTGTCCTGTTGGAACAGCAAGTTCCCTTGCCTGTCTAGGAATGGTAGAACGATGGGTTCGTTGACGGTTTGGATGTACCGTGCACTATTCAGTGTCCCCTCGACGATCACCAGTGGTGTACAGCCAGTGTAGGAGATCGCTCCCCACACCATGATGCCGGGTGTTGGCCCTGTGTGCCTCGGTCGTATGCAGTCCTGATTGTGGCGCTCACCTGCACGGCGCCAAACACGCATACGACCATCATTGGCACCAAGGCAGAAGCGACTCTCATCGCTGAAGACGACACGTCTCCATTCGTCCCTCCATTCACGCCTGTCGCGACACCACTGGAGGCGGGCTGCACGATGTTGGGGCGTGAGCGGAAGACGGCCTAACGGTGTGCGGGACCGTAGCCCAGCTTCATGGAGACGGTTGCGAATGGTCCTCGCCGATACCCCAGGAGCAACAGTGTCCCTAATTTGCTGGGAAGTGGCGGTGCGGTCCCCTACGGCACTGCGTAGGATCCTACGGTCTTGGCGTGCATCCGTGCGTCGCTGCGGTCCGGTCCCAGGTCGACGGGCACGTGCACCATCCGCCGACCACTGGCGACAACATCGATGTACTGTGGAGACCTCACGCCCCACGTGTTGAGCAATTCGGCGGTACGTCCACCCGGCCTCCCGCATGCCCACTATACGCCCTCGCTCAAAGTCCGTCAACTGCACATACGGTTCACGTCCACGCTGTCGCGGCATGCTACCAGTGTTAAAGACTGCGATGGAGCTCCGTATGCCACGGCAAACTGGCTGACACTGACGGCGGCGGTGCAAAAATGCTGAGCAGCTAGCGCCATTCGACGGCCAACACCGCGGTTCCTGGTGTGTCCGCTGTGCCGTGCGTGTGATCATTGCTTGTACAGCCCTCTCGCAGTGTCCGGAGCAAGTATGGTGGGTCTGACACACCGGTGTCAATGTGTTCTTTTTTCCATTTCCAGGAGTGTATGTATAAGGGAATGAAACACATTGCAACTAATACGAAACTATGTGTTGGATTAAAAAACGGAAAAAGATATGTTCAATATTCAATGTCATCCGTCAATACCAATGTTGACTTCCCTGCTCCATCCACAGGGAATGGGGCGGGGGGCAATTTTAAGGGGTCATTATATGTCAACAAAGGTTCACGTGAAGCAGAGTTAATGACGGGCCAGTAGCGAGGTGGATGGTATGGAATAAGCGAGTGAGACGGAGTTGGCTCGGGTTATCGTGATCAAACATTTCACTGTTTGCTGTGCAAATCTCAGAACGATGTTTTTTTAGTGACCTTTTTCCTGTTGACATTGACCTGTGTGCCCAACTCGTTGTTAGGGTAAAGGCAATTGCTAACAGCGAGTCGCAGGCGATTTATTGACCTGTTAGAGGTGAATTTTGCAATCCAGTGGTTCGATCTAGGAATCTTCCACGAAAGTAGCTAGATAACAATGTACTGATAGCGGAGTTGAAAGAAAAATAACACTGGCATGCAGCTCAGAGCCAGGCTGGCGACCCTTATTTAATCCCACTGGATAGTGTGGCACAGTAGACAGTTAAACTAGCTCCACGAAAGAGGTTTCCGATTAAACCGCGGTGTAGTGCGTCGCGCTATTTGCCTCGCCCGTCACACTTCGCCAAGGGTGTGTGGATTCTGGTTGCGGCCGGGTGTGTGATTTCGCGCGACGGCACGGAATCTCCCAGGAAAGACGAGAGGCAATAGTGTAGAAGCCGCTAGTGTGATCACTTCTATGGGTTTGTTTGGAGTGACATCACAAATCGAAGCGAAATCAGAAATGTCCTGCTAGGATTATATGAGGTGCGTGTAGCTCAGGCGGCAGTCTAACAGCAGGGGGCGGGTTTGACGCGAAGTTCATTGATTCCGGTACAGTGTCCTAGTACAGTTGTTGTTTGACACGGCTGTGTAGTTACACCTTGCAAAAGACATATCAGACCATTCAGCAGTAGTACTGTAGCGAGGGCGACGACTGTGTGGTCCTGCACGAGTCCTGATTTCTCCAGCTTTCGAGCTCTTTACTTGAGATGTACTTTCGTGGGTGTCACTCATTCTACAGCCTGCCGAAAATGTATGTTCTCAAACCTTTCTCAGTAATGTCTTGCGGAGGAAGCGCCTGCACGCCTCTGAACTGTTTCGACGCCTTCCTAAGCTGCCGCCAGACCGTCGACCAGTTGGACGGGCGCGCCGCGGCGCTGCCCGGCCTGTGCCGAGGCGGCACGGGAGTTTGTTTGCCAGCTGCTTACGCGCTACTGCCAGCCTGTGGACCACTCCGTCCAGTATCCACTCCTTAGACGAGGCTGCACGCTGTCGCTAGTGACAGCAGATTTTTTGCTCCCCGGAAATGTGTCGAGCAACTAGCTTACCGAGCTGTACTCTTGTAAAATTGTCAAAGTTTACACGTCTGTATTTCTAGCACTGGAATACTCTCTTTCAAATTCTGAAGGTGGCGGGGTAAAATAAAGAGAGCGAAAGGCTATTTACAATTTGTACAGAAACCAGATGGCGGTTATAAGAGTCGAGGGACATGAAAGGGAAGCTGTGGTTGGGGAGGGAGTGAGACAGGGTTGTAGCCTCTCCCCGATGCTATTCAATCTGTATATTGAGCAAGCAGTAAAGGAAACAAAAGAAAAGTTCGGAGTAGGTATTAAAATCCATGGAGAAGAAATAAAAACTTTGAGGTTCGCCGATGACATTGTAATTCTGTCAGAGACAGCAAAGGACTTGGAAGACCAGTTGAACGGAATGGACAGTGTCTTGAAAGGAGCGTAAAAGATGAACATCAACAAAAGCAAAACAAAGATAATGGAATGTAGTCAAATTAAATCGGGTGATGCTGAGGGAATTAGATTAGAGAATGAGACACGTAAAGCAGTAAAGGAGTTTTGCTATTTGGGGAGCAAAATAACTAATGATGGTCGAAGTAGAGAGGATATAAAATGTAGACTGGCAGTGGCAAGGAGAGCGTTTCTGTAGAAGAGAAATTTGTTAACATCGAGTATAGATGTAAGTGTCAGGAAGTCGTTTCTGAAAGTATTTGTATGGAGTGTAGCCATGCATGGAAGTGAAACGTGGACGATAAATAGTTTGAACAAAAAGAGAATAGAAGCTTTCGATGTGTGGTGCTACAGAAGAATGCTGAAGATGAGATGGGTAGATCACATAACTAATGAAGAGGTATTGAATAGAATTGGGGAGAAGAGGAGTTTGTGGCACAACTTGACAAGAAGAAGGGATTGGTTGGTAGGACATGTTTTGAGGCATCAAGGGATCACAAATTTAGCATTGGAGGGCAGCGTGGAGGGTAAAAATCGTAGAGGGAGACCAAGAGATGAATACACAAAGCAGATTCAGAAGGATGTAGGCTGCAGTACGTACTGGGAGATGAAGAAGCTTGCACAGGATAGAGTAGCATGGAGTGCTGCATCAAACCAGTCTCAGGACTGAAGACCACAACAACAACAACAACAACAACAACATATATGATGAGATAAAAGAAGTTTGTCAGACTGTAAGGGACACAGAAATTTAACTGTGACGGTGGACTGGAATTCGATAGCAGGAAAAGCAAGAGAAGGATAAGTTATAGGTGAATATGGACCGGGGGAAATGAGTTAAAGAGGAAGCATCGTGCTAGAATTGTGCACAGAACGTAATTTAATCGTAACTAACATACATGGAGAATACCTGGAGACACTGGAGGATTTCAGATTGATTATATAATGGAATGACAGAGATTTCGGCACCAGATTTTAAATTAAATGAAATTAAATTGTAAGATATTTCCAGGAGCGGACGCAGGCTCTGACCACAAATTATTGCTTACGAACTGTGGATTAAAATTTAAAAAATTTCCAAAAGGTAGGAAATTAAGGAGATGACAAATGGATAACTTGAAAGAATCAGAGGTTGTCGAGAGTCTCGGAGGGAGCATTAGGCAACGGTTGACTAGAAAATGGGAAAAGGATATGGTAGAAGAAGAATGCGTAGTCTTGAGAGATGAAATAGTGAAGACAGAAGAAGATGAAATACGTAAAAAGACAAGGTCCAGTAGAAACCCTTGGGTAACACAAAAGATACTGAATTTAAAAGATGAAAAGAGATAATAGAAAAATGCAGTAAATGAAGCAGGCGAAAGGAAATATAAACGTCTTAAAAAATGAGATCGGCAGGAAGTGCAAAATGGCTAAGCAGGAATGGCTAGAGTACAAATGTAAGAATTTTGAAGCATATATCATTAGGACAAAGATAGATACCGTCTACAGGAAAATTGAAGAGACCCTTGGAGAAAAGACAGCTCAGATGGGAAGCCAGTCCTAAGCAAAGAAGGAAAAGCTGAAAGATGGAAGGAGTATGTAGAGAGTCCATACAAAGGAGACGAACTTGAAGACAATATTATCGGAATGGAAGAGGACGTAGTTGAAGAGCAGATGGGAGATATGATACAGCGGGAAGAATCTGACAGAGCACTGAAGACCTAAGTCTATACAAGACCCGAGGATTAGACGGCATTCCGTCAAAATTACTGGTAGGCTTGGAGAACCAGCCATGAAAAAACTATTCCATCTGATGTGCAAAATGTGCGAGACAGGCGAAACACCCTCAGACTTCAAAAATTAAATAGTTTTAGTTTCAAAGAAAGCACGTGCTGACTGGTGTGAATATTATCGTACTATCAGTTTAATAAGTCATCGTTGCAAAATACTAACGCTATATCTTTGCAGAAGAATCGAAAAACTGGACGAAACCAACCTCTAGAAAGATCAGCTTAGATTCTGATGGTATATAGGAATACCTGAGGCAATACTGACCTTGCAACTTATCTTAGAGAGTAGGTTAAGGAAAAGCAAACCTACATTATTATTTGTAGACACTACTGAAGTAAATTTATTTGAAAGGGGTTTTAAGCAGTTCATTCTATACAATCAAACAATGGAACATCCAGGATGGAATGTAACAATATTAGAGAAGGAAAGTTGTTACTCACCATATAGCAGAGATGCTGAGTTGTAGATAGGCACAACAAAAAGATTCACACAATTATTGCTTTCGGCCATTAAGGCCTTTGTCAACAATAGACGCACGTACACACACGCTCCACACAATAAAACAAACGCGACTCGCACACGCCACTGCAGTCTCAGGCAACTGAAACCACCGTGAATCTTTCTGTTGTGGTTGGTTGCAAATTTATTCATAGTTAGAAAATTCTGTTTTGAGTTTTACGTTTATTCTTCCTTGGCAAATATAAGTTCAGTCTGTATCATGTTTCGTGAGAAGAGTATTTCATAGCTACGAACTGAATGCAAGTACGAATTATCTGTATTACTAAATAACTAAAACGGTGCGCAATCCCAGTTCCAGGTTTCCTATCTATCGGATTCCAGGCGCTTCAAACATTTGATTTTCAGTATTTCATACAGCTATTGAACGAATTTAAACATTTAAAAAGCTGTCGTAATCTACGCATTAAGAGGTATAATACTATGTTAAACCTTCAACATGATAACTCAAATATTAAAGACAGTAACTGTGCATATGTCTTGACTCATGGTGCACAAGTTACGTAGACTAAATTCATTCAGTATTCGAGAATGAGAACACTTAGCGACTTCCAACAAACACTGTACATAATTTCAAGCCTTTACGAAACTTTTTTTCGCTTTCGGCCCTTACAAAGTTACGAACGAAATAAAGTATATCGCTCACTACTCATATTCTATCCAGCAATAAGATTTTAGCATCATGCATGGCGTTTTATTACTTCTTTACCGCTTACTCTACTCGAGAAAATTTTGCCGAGAGTAACCACATGAATGTACGTAGAAAGTTATTTTGCATGACACATGGTTTGGAAGATATGACGTTTAATACGTGGAAGTTCGATTCTTTAAAGAACCGGAGTGTTAGTTTTATTAGTATTTAATTAAATGCAATGACTGTTACACACTGATGGCAGGTCTCTAAATACAAAACATGTTGACGACATTCTGGTTGAAGGCATGTTGTGTGTCTTTGCACCACTTCAACTGACAATCAGTATTCATTATTAGAAATTTTGCTTTTGTTAAATTATCTATAGAGATCCATCAACATATAGTTGAGAGCGTGATTTTTCCATATCAATCCGAAAATCATGATATTTGCATTCTCTATTTTCAATCTAATTTTATTGCATAGTGACCAATTTTGAATTTCGTTGTGGGTTTTCATTGCTTTTTCTGCAAGAAATATTTTCATTACCTCTACAGCTATACTTTGCAAACCATTGTTAAGTTCATGGCAATTGATACTTCCCACTGTGCCAGTTTTTCCATTTCATTCACTTAGGGAATGTCTGATATGACTTCACAATCGATTGTCGATTACTGAAGCGAAATCTATCCTAACAGCTAGTAACAGACTCTTTGATTCAAACCTAAAATGATATTACATAAACCTATATATATACCGTATATGACATGTTTATAACATCAGAACAACATTGCTGAATGCTTCCTGGATCTATAGGTATTACACAGTCTTCCTGCAATTTTATTTTAGAATTAATATAAGAAATCTTTATTTCGAATGTTGAAACTAGTTAAATTGATCATCTCATACTTTACTACCATGAACTGAGGATTTCTAACAACCAAAGATCGTGACAGGATAATAGGTTTCGAGGGGGACCCACTCATTTGACTAGCTCCAAAATTGTGTCATCATAAAAGGAGAAGTTGTGGTGCAACACTCAAATTCAACTAAAAGAATATTTTAAAAGTAACATTCATCCATTAGATGCCAGACGATAAAGATCATGTTTTACACATACAGCTGCAACCCAAATGCATCACATGAATTAATGTTACTAAAATAGAAATCATAACACTAAGTTCTGCATAACTTCAGAAAAAATTACAAACTTACAAAATTTAAAATGAGATTTGAAATCAGCGCAAAAATGAGGATGCAAATCAGCTTTATTTGAAATACACGCTGTAACGGTCGCCTGAGCGTTCGTTATCTTTGGGACTGGACGTGATGAGTTGATGTTAGTCAAGAATGCCTTAAAGGCAACAAAGACGCCATTATCAACACCTCACTGAGTTTGAACGAGATTGTGTAGTTGGGGTACGAGAAGCTGAATGTGTCTTCTGCAGTTCTGCGAAAGACTTGGCAAGAATTTACCCACTGTAAATGATTGCTGGCAGCAGTAGTCACGTGAATGTATGGCCACAAGGTGATCAGGCTCCACAGCCACGTAGCACTACCGAACGGGAACACCATCGTGTTTGGCATACGGCTCTGGAGCATTGTACTGCATCTACAGTGACAACCTGAACAGTGACAACGACCCGCCAGAAATCAGTTGCTTCAAGGGCAGCTCCGAGCCAGACACCATGCATTCCACTGACCCCAAACGACTGCCATTTGCAACGTCAGCCGTGTCAAGCCGCAGCTCAGTGGAAGGCAAGGTGAAGGTCAGTTGTACTTTCTGGTTAGGAGGCCGCCAACTGAGGATCTGCAACAATTTGTCTACGTGCTAGACGCATTGGGCATACATTTGGAACTGTGGTCTGGGATGCAATCTCACATGACAGCAGGAGCATTCTCGCAATTATCCCATGCCCCCTGACTGCAAATTTGTACTGCAGTATGCTGATTCGACCTGTTCTGCAGCCATTCATGAACACCATTCCAGAGGGTGTTTCCCAACAGGATAAAGCTCAGCCGGCTTTGGTGGCCGAGCGGTTCTAGGCGCTTCATTCTGGAACCGCGTGACCGCTACAGTCGCAGGTTCGAATCCTGCCTCGGGCATGGATGTGTGTGATGTCCTTAGGTTAGTTAGGTTTAAGTAGTTCTAAGTTCTAGGGGACTGATGACTTCAGATGTTAAGTCACATAATGCTCAGAGCCATTTGATAAAGCTCACCCACATGCCGCTGTTGTAACCCAACATTCTCTCTGCAGGGTGTCGACATGTTGCCTTGACCTGCTCAATGATCAGATCTGTCTCCAGCTGAGCACATATGGGATATCATCAGACGATAACTCCAGCATCATTCACAAACAGCATTAACCATCCCTGTACTGACCGGCCAAGTGCACGAGGCATGGAATTCCATCTCACAAAGTGACATCCAGCATGCATAAAACACAGTGCATGCACGTTTGCACTGAGTATTAGTGTACCAGCGTTTCACATTTTCAATGCCTTATCTTGCGCTAGCACTGATCTGTGATCTTTCAATGTTAATCACTAACGGGGAGTTGGAATGGAAAAAAGTTTTTTTACATTTTTACCTCATTATAAAATTTGCAATTTTGCGACTAAAATTATATATATCACTTATAAACTCACATGGGAAGTATTTTATTTTTTTTAAATATAATCTACACCAGTTGAAAATGTTAAAATTTTTACGTGCATTAATTCAAGATCTAATAAAATCGGTAATTTTTAATATAGAAGGCTGTGGATTGCTGTGTTACAAAGGTTAAATTACGTATTGCACTGTCAAAAATAGTATCGTATCGTTTCATAATATAAACGCGTGTTACATGTCGAAGTTCTATCGTTTTTCCGAGGAAAAGTGACGAATAGTAAAGTATGACACCAAAACGAAGTGTTTTTAAGAAACGTTGGTTTTATGATAATAGATTTTCGAATAAAGGAAAACACTGTGTTCAACATTTGGCGTGTGAAGTTACATACAATGAAATACAGGCAAACTCGTCAGTATCTAGGAAAACACCCATTAGTGCCTCAAAGATTAGAATAAAACATTGTGATACACGGTTTTCTCAAAACGAAAGTGACGTAAATGGTAGGTTAGGTTATATTCTGATAGATTTACACATCCTAACGAGGGTGTTATGTGAATGTGTGTGTTGTAAAATATATGGAGGGCCAGTTAGTTTACATGAAGACAGTGAGGTATCAAATGGACAAGCCAGGAAACTTATCATTAATTGTTCCAGTTGTAGATATACTCATTCATTTTGGAGTTCTGATAAGTGTAAAGATAATTATTTTGAAGTAAATGTTAGGGGGTTTTATGGACTGAGTGCTATTGGCAAATGACACACTGCAGTAGAAACAATGTGTGCCGTGATGAACATGCCATGTCCACCTTGTAATATCGGCAAGTATACAGAATTTATTGAGGCTGCTGTGGAATGTGTTGCATGTCAGTCAATGAAAGGTGCTGCAAACGAAGCTGTTGAAATAAATGATTGCATAACTGACATACCAGTAGCTTCTGATGGCACTTGGCAGAAGTGCAGCTACAGTTCTAAGAATTCTGTTTGCTACGGTGACCAGTGTGGAGAGTTGAAAGATAATAGCTTTCCAGATTTTAATCAAACATTGTTATATAATTGTAAATCAGGGAGTGAAGAAGAGCATATCTGTGACAGAAATTATGAAGGAAGAAGTGGTGGTATGGAGGTCTCTACAGCTGTTGAAATTTTTAGTCGACCTGTGAACGAAAGGGGAGTGTGTTACTCCAAGTTCTTAGGTAATGGAGACTCAAAAGCATGTAACAGTGTAGTAGCTGCTCAGCCTTATGGTGAGAAGATTACCACAAATCTGGAATGTGTTGATCATGACCAGAAAAGGATGGGCTTCAGTTTGAGGAAGTTGAAGCAAAGTTTGAGAGACAAGAAACTTTCTGATGGTAAAACCATAAGAGGCAGGCTAGCAGACAAAATGATTGATGAACTACAGCAGTATTACATGATGGTCATTAGAAATAATACTGAGGATTTGTTGAAAATGAAGCAGGCAGTATGGGCTACCTTCTTCCACAGACTGTCAACTGACGAAAAACCAATACACCACCTTTACCCTCCTGTACCTGATTCATGGTACAATTATCGCAATCCCCAGTACTCAAACAGTTCATACAGCCATAAACATTTCATACCAGCAGCAGCCATGGATATTATAAAACCTATTTACAGAGACATTGCAAATCCTGAATTACTGAAGAAGTGTCTGCATGGTCAGATTCAAAATCCCAATGAGTCATTCAATAATCTTATATGGACTCGCTTACCAAATAATATTTTTGCTGGAATGAAGACACTAAAGTGTGGAGTCAGTGATGCTGTTATTTCTTTTAACTATGGCAACATTGGTAGGGTGAAACTGCTTCAACGGAGCAAACTGCATCAGAGAATTTGAACAGATGGACAAGGTTCGCATTGATAAAGCAGAGTATGCAGCACAGTTAGCCACTAAGGAGTCAAGAAAGAAGAAAAGAAGAGAAAATCTTGGAAAAAGATCAAGAAGATGATACACAGTATGGTGCAAGGTGCTTCTGAGTGACTAAAAATAAAAAATTAAGCATATATTATGTGAGTATATGTATTATGTGAGTATATGTACATAACTTTAGAAGCCGTTCCTGAAAATTTACATTTTCTGCTGCTTTTTCCCCTAAATCTCAGAAACCACTTTGAGTAGAGTATTCAAATTTTCAGGGAGTAATAGCATACATATCCTGAGTCTACTGAACTAAAAGAAGTACATAATGTTATTTATAATTAAAATTATTTAGGATATGTACAAAAAAGCACACAAAATTTTAACTGTGTAATTAAAAAATAGTATTTCCGAAAGCAATGGCTGAAATACAATTATTGTAGTTCAGTAAACTCAGAATGTACAATTTAATTTTCTGTAAAAGTTTCATGTGAATGGCTACAGTGGTTCCTGAGATACAGGGAAGCCAAATCACTAAATTTAACTTTGCTAGGGCAGGGCGTTCCAACTTAGACATGTTACCTAGACAAATGGCCAGCCGGAGTGGCCAAGCGGTTCTAGGCGCTACACTCTGGAACTGCGCGACAGCTACGGTCGCAGGTTCGCATCCTGCCATGGGCATGGATGTGTGTGATGTCCTTAGGTTAGTTTGGTTTAAGTAGTTCTAGGGGACTGATGACCTCAGCAGTTAAGTCCCATGGTGCTCAGAGCCATTTGAAGTTTCTAGACAAATGTTGTTGTTGTTGTTGTTGTAGTCTTCAGTCCAGAGACTGGTTTCTTGCAGCTCTCCATACTACTCTATCTTGTGCAAGCCTCTTTGTCTCTGAATAACTACTGCAACCTACATCCTTTTGAATCTGCTTAGCATATTCATCTCTTGGTCTCCCTTTACCATTTTTACCCTCCACACTTCCCTTCAGTACTAAATTGGTGGTCCCTTGATGCCTCAGAACGTGTCATACCGTCCAATCCCTTCTTCTAGTCAAGTTGTGCTATAAATTCCTCTTCTCATCAATTGTGCTCAGTACCTCCTCATTAGTTACATGATCTACCCATCTAATCTTTAGCATTCTTCTGTACCACCACATTTCGAAAGCTTCTACTCTTTTCTTGTCTAAACTGTTTATAGTCCATGTTTCACTTCCATACATGGCTACACTCCATAAAATGCTTTCAGAAAAGACTTCCTGACACTTAAGTCTATACTCGATGTTAACAAATATCTCTTCTTCAAAAACGCTTTCCTTGCCAGTGCCAGTCTACATTTTATCATCAGTTATTTTGCTCCCAAAATAGCAAAGCTCGTTTACTACTTTAAGTGTTTCATTTCCTGATCTAATACCCTCACAATCACCTAGACAAATATATTCCCCAATTTCATTCCTGTACATTAATTATTTCGTGACATTGCGATTTTTTTCCGTCAGTGCATACAGGGTGAACATTAATAAAACCGACAAGCTGCATGGACGGATTCCTGACTGGAAAGTCCGGAAATGGACAAATCGCCCCACAACACAATACAAAGCTGCGTCGCATCGATGTCACAACAGATGTTGAATCTATTCTTAAGAGTAAAACTCATACAGTTACTTCTTGAAAATAGTGATCAATTTGTACTTCACAGAACACTTCCCACGAAGGGAAAAATAGGAACATTATACATAATGGTATAAGTACTACCATAGTATGTTGAAACATAGAACCCTATGTGGACCCTCAAAAGAAACCATAATTTAGTTTACAACTGCCTTTAACTGAACAGAATTATCATTAGTTATTTACACACTTAAAACATACCAACAAAATAAACATATCACTGACCTTAATCAACAAAATGCAAATGCCCGTAAGCAATATATTTCGCCATATCACATTAATTTTTTCAGAACATTTGTTATCACCATTTTTACAACATCGCTTAACAACAAATTCCCCTTTTACTTCCTTGGAATACAATGACTTCATATATGTGTCCTTAATTCGCGGTTACTACTCGTTTGGGGAGTGGGAAGATCAGAAACACTCCTCACGACACTTTGACGAAGTTTCAGCAGTAGATGATTTATAAGCATCTACTGTTTCAAACTATTGAATAAATCTCCGGTGGCAACAGAAAAGAACAAGGCAGCTAAGTCATCTATAATCTAACGCCTACATCTGTACGGACTGCATGTCACTAGTCTTCCATTGTTATTACTGATGTCTGAATGACGAGAAAGTGGACTGTTTCATTTCATTAGTTGATTATACCCTTTTTCACTGATAATGTCGAATACCTTCAAGTGTACAATTGTCTTGTTGTTCTTGCATGTACAACTGTTTTGTTCATGTAATTTTATTCCTTAATATCATCGGTGTATTTTACTTAAGTAAATGTGTAGTATTACTGATAGCCAGGATGAGGTCCGCTAAGCTATCTCTTTATCAAGTTACTAGGCATGTATGGCGTAAGTCTTCTTGTGACCTAATCCTATACTTCCTCGGAACAACTGATTCATTCATATCATTCTCACCTCCAAGTACTGCAGAACCTTCTTATAATATTCATTACGCTTCTGAGACATCTGCTCATGGAAACGCCATAATCACATCTAATGAACATGCACACTCATTCAAATACACAATCACACTCAGTCTACACATATCTATGTCAGTGTGGCCCACCTATGGTACCAGCATTGAATTAGTTTTGAAATCTAGTACTAATAATCATTTTCAAATCTCTTTCTTTAGGGACATGTTTCTACATCATTCCTTAATATTCCTAATTTTTTAAAACCTAATTCCTCTAGGATTCATTCACACTATAGCTTTTCTCAGTACATATGACTTTGGCTTGGCGCTTAGCTTTCGTATTATCTGAAAACATCTTCGCTATTTTAGCACCTATACACTATTTCTATCCTTTACAGTAGTTGTACTGCATTCTTTGTAAATATCTGTTTTCATTGTACATATCTAGTTTTATGTATATGTTTTACCTTAGTAGCTTTTTCTTTTCTATTCGTTTTTCTTAGGGTAGTATGAATAGAATAGCATAAGCTTACTTCTCTAGTCCAGTTCATCCCCTGTTCATGGGTCCTCCTTCACTAACTTGACTAAGAGTTCTAAACATTGACCATTCATCAACCCAGCAGTCCAGTTCAAAAGCATACACCAAACTCACTAGAGCTAAATTGTCGCTTTTTATTCTGATCCTCCCCCTCCTGAATATTGAAAACCTAACCTGAAAGTACTTTTTCATATCTGTATGGGAATGCAACCCTCATATTTATCCAGTATTACGATAACCAAGTAAGCAATATCCCAGGTGTGGAATATCCATAATCACACACGTCCTGGTGTACAGTAATTGCCACTTCCTGTTCATTTTCCTTATCTTCGCTGCTTTGAGGTGGGTTCATAAAAGGACTTCCTCCCTTATCGTACATCAGCAAATTCGACTGAATTCTTTTGTCAAATGACCTCTTCCTCCTTTCAGCATTGTCACTCGTGCAAATACTGCTCTGCAAATTTTTCATTAAATGTTTGTTCATTGTTAGGTACATATGGTAAAGGCTTTAGACATTCATTAATTTCTTGTTTACCATATATCAACTCATTGAGAATGACAACTGTGGTCGAAAGAGGCAGATTGTTTACAATTTCCTCAAACATTGTTAAGTATTCTATCCATTTGGATTGCTTTGTCAGTACATGTATTCACATAACAATGGGGTACTACTGGGTGCTTTATTCTTTGATTCTTGAGAAAATTTCTCCACTTTTCACAGGTAAAATTTGACGCAAGTAGTAAGTGGGTAGGTTGGGTGCACTCGGGGATAATTTACTGAGCAAACCTAACCCACCCATAAAAAAAGATATAAAAAATAAGATAACAGAAGATTTAAAAAATTAAACCAATAACAATAAATCAAAACTGAACTCTAGATCGTGAAATATGCAATCATTATTTTTCGCTCTCTTCAATCCATTATACTTTAGTGTAATATCACCAACTTCAAAACATTCAAAGTCCAATTCACTTACTGCTTTATTAAACTAGTCCAGCAAAATAATTTTAAATTTATTATCAAGCTCTATACAAATTTTCATTCAGTATTTAGTAATTAAATATTCACATCCTGTAATGTAATACAATTTATTTACTGCTAGCTCACCAATCTTTATAAACAAATCAGAATTGATTGCATTACTTACCCTCTTCACTAGAGTATCCATTTATATAGAATAAAAAATAACAATATTAAAAATTTTCACTCTAAATTCTGTGATGAGCAAATTTTTCTTACCATACATGACTATGTAGGCAACTGCATCTCTCGGAATTTTATCATTAAAAGTGGCAACTAATTTCATTGTAGTTTTATATGTGGCTAACATATACATTCTCCTAGACATATTTATAACAAAAATAGGATAATTCTCAATAAAACTGAAGGGAAATACATTGACATCATCATTCAATTGAGTGACTCTCTTAAAATCGTGGAAAGCATCATATGTTTTCAAATAATTATTTGCTGGATCAAGATTCCAAAATTATTGAGAAAAAACTTCATTTCTTCCGTTTTTCACATAGATATTTAGTAATTTAACATGTTTGAATAAAGAAGAATCAATTAGATGATAATTTTTTCGATTAGTTTGGAAAACAATGAAAATAAAGTAAGGCATATCAAATTCTGAAGAATTATAATAATTAGTAATATCTAGTTCAAAATTTCTTTTTCCTTATGATCTAGTTATTTCAAATGTTTGTGATTCAAAGAAAGAAATTGGAATGTTTGGATTTTTTAATCTTTCTTCTTCTAGCTCTAGTGAATATTCTGGTTCATACTATAAGACACGAACACGAATTTCAATAGATTCTACTACAATTTTACCTTCTTTTGGAAGTGTATCTTTTATTTCAATTGCAGCATCGTTTTTATCAGCCTATCTAAGAATAGTATCTCCAGCAATTGAACTCCAAGTAAAAATTACTGTTAAATCTCCCTCCCACATCACTTCTCTATAATCTCTGAAACATCCACCAAAGAAAACTAGTGGAAAATGTACCTCGTTTTTCATACTTTTTATCTTACCACTATTAAGGTTAGGACATTCCATAGTTAACTCACGAGCTATTGTTGAAGCTAATCTCTTAAGGATGGATGAAGAAATGAATGGGCGTTCCATTTTAGACAAAATATTGTTTCCTTTCTTTGTAGTGATGACCTCGAACAACTTTGCCTCATAGTTAATTTTTTTATTTGATTTTCCATCATATGATGGAAAGTGTGTACCATCAGCTCCAACAGTGCTAAAACTCATATATAATTGCACATGATTTGGATGAACCCATCCATCTCCAATATTTATATTAATCTCTGTGTTCTTATTGTGGACATTTAGATTATTTTTAGTCTTCTCATTCATAGGGAATGAGTAAAACTGATAACTCTCGATTTTATTCATGATTTATTAAGGAAAAAATTTTATTAAGACATTTCTAAAACAAATGTTACATAAGCACTAAGCCAGTCAAATCGTAATTTTCATCAGTTATATTATTTCTAAATTTTGAGTAGGTTCAGAAATCGAAATATAAACAGGATAATGTGGTTCATGAATTATTGGTCCATGAAATTCTGCATTAGGCTTGAATGAGGCAATAATTCTAGCTTCTCAATGAAAATGATCACTATGCTTTACAAACATCTGATCACCCAAATTAAAATTTATATTTATTTATACAAATGGAATATTTTTAGGAACATTGTTAGTAAAAGTCTTTTCATTAGCCTCAACAATTTTGTTATTAAAACCAAGCACATTTTCAATAGTATCTATTATATCCATATATAACTTAATATCACTCTCAATGACAACCAATTTAAAATATAATATGCTTTAATGTGAATATTAGGCTATTGTAGGAATTTCTATTTTTCGATGTAATATTTGGAGTTAAAAAAGTTGAATGAAAACCAACCAGTGCAACCTTACTAAAGCTGTCTTGCATAAGAACAGTTAATCTTTTTTTGAGAACAGATGACTTTCCACTCAGTTGAAATAATCTGCTCATTTACACTGAAAAATATTATTTAATTAAATGAATTCTGACTGGGAACCAAAAGTAAGAATACCAGAAAAAAATAAAAAATAAACATGGTAAACTTTTACCAATTTCTATTCAAAGTGCAAGTATAGGACCAAGTGGTTGCAGAAAAACGACACTAATGATCGATAATTGTATTCTAGCAACTGGATGGTTGAACTGGAGTGAAATTAATCATTTGTACACTTGTTCTAAAAGTTTAGATCAACCGAAATATCGAGAATTTATAAAAGGATATGAACTAATTGAAGATAAGTGTAAGAAAAGAATTACTACTTTTATTGAAAATAATGAAGAAAGCATTCCATTAGATCACTGTCAAAAAAATTCAGTAGTAGTATTTGATGACTTCATTCTTTAAAATCAAGACATAGAGAAAATTTTACTAGATGAAGACATAAAAGACTAGATTGCTTTTATTTGGCTCAAACTTACTCAAAAGTACCGAAAAAATTACTCAGAAATTATCTTAATTTTATGAAATATTTTTAGACAAGATGACACATATTTAAATCATATTTACTATGAGTTAGTTGGTGGCGATTTAAAGTTTGATTGTTTTAAAGAAATGTATAGCTAATGTTGGAATGATCAATTCGGTATTTTACGAAACACATGACTAGACAACCAAATGAAGGTAAGTTCAGAAATAAAATACAACATTTCATAACAACATAAATGTTAAAATGTTTAATTAATGTTCTTTTATGTCTAATAAATGTTTGCAAATTATGATCCAGAAGTTTTTGAAAAAGATAGACGAAATAGAAGAGTAAAAGAATAGTTAAAAGAGGAGTTTTAAAAATGGAAGAAACAACCAAGAACAGAGTATGAAAAATATAAAAAAGGAAGGTCAACCAGTTGTCGATGCAACTGAAATAGTTAACCAACATATTGAAGGATCAAGTGATAATGTTTTGAAAGCTATTGAAGAAAATAGAGAAGTTGAAAAGAAAATGGTTAACTCTACTCACACTGTTCGGCCTTCACAAACGGTCTTTTGGTCGTTCTTGCTGTGCTTGTACACTATCTCAGTATACATTTAAATTTAAAAAAAATCATTCCAGTCAAAATTAATGCAATAAATGATATATAAAGAATGTAAAGATTTTACATATTCAATAGTCGAGAAAACCTAACTACTAATGTCCAGAAGGGAAATAATAGCAGTTGCATATTATTATTTTCAACAAACAGTTACTCATTACATTGTAGAACAAAATAAACACTATGCTATATCAATAGAAATTAATGTGAAACTACGAAGAAAGAAAGAAAACAAGAAAGAAAACAGAAAAAAACCTTTTATATAGGTCGCAACTACCAATGTCTTCACAGTGTCTCACGTTCTTATGTATATGAAAGAAAAGAAAACTAGGAATGTAGGACCTCAAAGTAGGGGATCGCCACTTTTTCAACTATCAAGTTTCAGCTACTTCTCCAAGGTCATTGTCCTATCCACATCACACGCGTATAAATGTCCACCCAGGGCAACATTTTTTAGGTGACACGTGTATATTTCTGCAGTGATAAGCCTAGTTGCATTAGTTTTTCGACATATAAATTCTCAGATGTGAGCTATTATTAGGCATATAACTCTGGCATTGGGGAGGGGGGGGTTTACATACATTAGAATTATGGGCACAAATATGGCGAATACGTGTATATGGGGAAATTAATTCACTCTTTCTTTTACTTAGCAGACATATTTCTGCAATATTGTGACGTAACATTAATTGGTTTCAGTCCTACAGCGTTTTTCCGTATATTAACCTCATATAACAATGTAATCATCGCACTTTCCGCGCTACTGACGTATTTTGCAGACTTTCTAGAATACTGCAACTTGTCAGCTGTGGAAAATAATTAATTTGCGGCTCTGTTGTGTTTTTACTGTAGAGACAACTGCTTACTCATGGTGCAACCGATGAACTAATGACGATTTTAACAGCAGTGCCACCTGTTGGTGTGGTACAAAGACCGAACTAAACTCGATTTTTCAGTATAGCCATCTACTGGAGACATGAAGAACTGGGATGAGAAATATGATTTGCCTTTACTTCGCGTTTTCTTGGTTTGTGTATAGCGTTTGGCATGATGTAGATTAAGTCATGCAAATACGTTATCCTGTGACATCTGTCACAATTTTATGTTGACGAGAGCCTCTACCTGTGGGCATTTACTAGTGAGCACTCATTCATAAGTACAATATGTGAAATCTGGGTGCTATCTAAAGCCATTGCATGGGATAATTCTTGTTTTTCAATTTCATGTATGACAAGAGCTGCTCGGTTTAATCTAAACTAATGTACCATCATATGATGTGACAAGGTCCACTATTTCTGAATAACATATTTTTGCAACTATCGAAACCTGGATCAAAAGCCAACAAACCTTTGTTTGCAACTGGTTGCCTGATTTTTCAACCTCTCCTGGCAATTTTTTTGGCAGTTCTGATACTTTAGCATATTTGGCTTCAGAACGGGCTCACTCGGGACGGGGGGAGGCAAATTGCAGGAGCGCACTAAGGGCGGGAAGTATGTCCCTTCCCCTGCCCCCTCCCCCCTCCTTCATTTTAACTTTTGCACATAGCAGGATGTCATGATTCCTGGTATGACCTTGGAGATAAGGAAGTGCTGATGCCGCTGTCAGCGAAACATGGTGTGCACAATTTTCTCAGCTGTAATATGACACTGCTCATAAGAAAGTGGTGTCAGGAAATTTCTCATCAGAACATACACCGACCTGCTACTCTTTTACATCTACATCTATACTCTGCAAGCCACCTCACAGCTCGTTATGGAGTTTATTTTGCATGCCACTGTCAATTTTCCCTTTTCTTTTTGCAGCCGCATAATGTTTTCAGAGAGAACAATGGCTGGTAAGCCTCTGTGTGGACTCAGATCTCTCTAATTTTTTTCGCGAGATATGCTGTACTCGTGTCTAGGAAGAAACAATATATTGATTTTACTGTCCTAGGAACGTACACGTTGGGAATTTTAACAGTCAACCACGCCGTGATGCAGAATTTCTCTTTTGCAGCGTCGCCCGTGGAGTTGGCTGAGCGTCTTTGCAATGCTTTCGTGCACACCAAATGAACATGAAAAAGAGCGTGGTGCCCTCCTAGCATATTCTCTATTTTCTCTACTAATCTTATCTGGTACAGAGCCCAGACCAATGAGCAATATTCAGTATTATCTGCCATGGCAAATAATACTGGTCTGGACTTGAAAAATTGCAGTGTGGCTGCTGTCTTTAATTTCAAGTCAGCTTTGTAGGTTTTGCGCTGCCTCAGCCAAAGAGATTCATGATCCTAGCATATTTTCTTCCCAGCTTCTGTAAACCTATTTTGGTCCACTGAGTTTGCCATCAGTGATTTATTTAAGCTGATATCTAAGTTGAAAGCACTGAACTAGTTCAAGGCAAAGAGAGTGAAAGTTTTTCGTGAACTGACAAAAAGCAATTGAACCTTTTGATTGTTCCATTGTATTTGACCACTTCCCTTTAGGACAGCCTGGGCTCCATCGACTGTTTTCAATCCACAATTTGAGTGGAAGTATTTTGGTGGTGCAAGCAGGAATTTAATTGTGCAGTAATCGATTTCCAGTGATGTCTTAGTTTTTCCTGCATCTTCACTGCTCATGTTATCAACGTTCCTGACTTTTTCAGGTGATGCTACTCCAGTCGCTTTCATTCTGTGCATTCCTAGTCCATGAGTTTGAATGTTGACATCTGTTAGCAGTAAATGAAGGATGGGGACACAGACAATGGATATGGGCCAGTCTTCTTGCAAATGTTGCACGCAGCATTCCTCAAGTTGCATTTATTCCAACTTCACATTCTGGTCGAGAATTAAATATTTTTACTTGACGGGGTTCATTTTTTTAATGAGCTATGAGTGTATCTTTCTGGATTTTTAGTGGTTGCTCATTTGAAAATTGAAAAATTTCAGGTGAATCTTCCGTATTTCCACCTCTGATTTTTTCACAGTTCGTTGAGTAGCGTTATACACGTCAGCAATCTTTAAAACTTCATCCAATGGTATCGCGCGGTACTAAAGGGCCGAATCCCGCACTATTATCACTGTGAGGCACAATGATTTCCCTGACCGATCTGTCAGTATAAGCGACCTCCCTTTTTTGTGCCGAGAAATTTGTAAGTGGCCGGCAGAACACGTGTTTTCGCTTTAAAATGTGCTGATGTAGCTTAATTAACTCGAAATATTTTCCTTACTAACGCCCCTTAGTCCAAAGAGCTCCGTCGTCAGGTCGAACGTGTCAGTGCTGACAGGAGATAGGGTATACGACCGTTTCTGGTCGTCGTCTGCCATCAGGTGTGCCTCGAAATGTCGCTCTAGATACGAACGCGTTCAGTCTTTCCTCTGTTCTACGCTGGTACCTTTGACTGTCGATCTAGCGACATAGTGTTTCGTTTTGTGAGCAGTTTTGACGATTCTTGTTATTGTTCCATAAATGGTCACTGTTGGAACGTCGACATATTGATTAGCTCTGCCTTTTCCATTCTGTAATTCTTGAAATAGTTAGTAGACTAATGTATGTGTATTAAAGTACAACACAAAGCAGTAAGTTTGAACAATCATATTATAACATACGCGCACGTGACAGTTTAAAAATTGAGTAATTAACTGGTAATCATGGCACTTCTATATCTGTGTAGAAATTCCATTAAAATACTTAAAATTTTATGAGGTTGAGGCTCTTTTGTCTGTGTTTGCTTACAAATAGATTTGTTTCTGGAGAGGACCGGCCTTAAGCAAAACACATTCTTTTTTTCCCAGACATGTTTCGCTGAAGTTTCAGTATCATCAGTGAGGTGTTTTGCTATCTTCTACAAAACGGGAAAAATGCTTTTTTTTTGTTATCAATCGTGCGACTGGTTTGATGTGGCCTGACACGAATTCTTCTCCTGTAGTAACCTCTTCATCTCGGAGTAGCACATGCAATCCTTGCAACCTACGGTCTCAATTATTTGCTGGATGTATTCCAATCTCTGTCTTCCTCTACAGTTTTTGCCCTCTACAGCTCCCTCTAGTACCATGGAAGTCATTCCCTCATGTCTTAACAGATGTCCTATCGTCCTTCTTCTTATCAGTGTTTTCACCATATACCTTTCTTCTCCGATTCTGCTCAGGACCTCCTTGATCCGTATCTTATCAGTCCACCTAATTTTCAACATTTGTCTGGCACCACATCTCAAATGCTTCGATTCTCTTCTGTTCCAGTTTTTCCACAGTCCATGTTTGACTACCGTACAATGCTGTACTCCAAATGTACATTCTCAGAAATTTCTTCCTCAAATTAAGGCCGATATTTGATATTAGTAGAATTCTCTGGGCCAGGAATGCCCTTTTTGACATTGCTAGTCTTCTTTTGATGTCCTCCTTGCTCCATCCATCATTGGTTATTTTACTGCCTAGGTAGCAGAATTCCTTAACTTCATCTACCTCATGACCATCAATTCTGATGTTAAGTTTCTCCCTGTTCTCATTTCTACTACTTCTCATTACCTTCGTCTTTCATCGATTTGTTCTCAATCCATACTCTGTACTCATTAGACTGTTCATTCCGTTTAGCAGATCATGTAATTCTTCTTCACTTTCACTCATGATAGCAGTGTCATCAGCAAACCGTAGCACTGATATACTTTCACCTACCTTATTTGATCTTAAGTTCTCCAAAGCTCTTTTAAATTCTGATTCTAATACTGGATCCCCTGTCTCGTCTAAATCGACTCCTGTTTCTTCTTCTATCACATCAGACAAATCTCCCCCCCCCCCCCCCCCGCTGCCCCCGCCCCACTCGCCCCCCCCCCCACCCCCTAGAGGTTTTCAATGTATTCTTTCCACCTATCTGCTCTCTCCACTGCATTTAGCAGTGGAATTCCCGTTGCACTCGTAATATTATCATCCTTGCTTTTAATGTCACCGAAGGCTGTTTTGACTTTCCTGTATGCTGAGTCCATCCTTCCGACAGTCATTTCTTTCTCGATGTCTTCACATTTTTCCTGCAGCCATTTCGTCCTAGTTTCCCTGCACTTCCTATTTATGTCATTCCTCAGCGACTTGTATTTCTCTATTCCTCAGTTTCCCGGAACATTTTTGTACTTCCTCCTTTCATTCCTTGTAGCTATGTTTCCCTTCCCAACTTCTGTGATGGTCCTTTTTAGAGATGTCCATTCCTCTTCAACTGTACTGTCTACTGAGCTATTCCCTATTCCTGTATCTATAGCCTCAGAAAACTTTAACCGTATCTCGTCATTCCTTAGTGCTTCCACATCCCACTTCTTTGCGTATTGATTCTTCCTGACTAATGTCTTGAACTTCAGCCTACTCTTCATCACTACTATCTATATCTGCTCCTGGGTACGCCTTACAATACAGTATCTGATTTCGGAATCTCTGTCTGACCATGATGTAATCTAACTGAAATCTTCCCGTATCATCCGACCTTTTCCAAGTATACCTCCTTCTCTTGTGATTCTTGAACAGAGTATTCGCTATTCCTAGCTAAAACTTCTTACACTCAATTAGTCTTTCTCCTCTCTCATCCCTTGTTCCAAGCCTATATTCTCCTGTAATCTTTTCTTCTACTCCTTCCCCTACAACTGCATTCCAGTCTCCCATGACTATTAGATTTTCAAATCTCTTTACATACTGTATTACCCTTTCAATATCCTCATACACTTTCTCTATCTATTCATCTTCAACTTGCAACGTCGGCAAGTATACCTGAACTATCGTTGTCGGTGTTGGTTTGCTGTCGATTCTGATAAGAACAACTGTATCACTGAACTGTTCACGATAACACACTCCCTGCCCTACCTTTCTATTCATAACGAATCCTACTCCCGTTATACCATTTTCTGCTGCTGTTGATATTACCGTATACTCATCTGACCAGAAATCCTTGTCTTCTTTCCACTTCACTTCACTGACCTCCACTATATCTAGATTGAATCTTTGCATTTGCCTTTTGAGATTTTCTAGTTTCCCTACCACGTTCAAGCTTCTGACATTCTAAACCCCGACTCGTAGAACGTTATCCTTTCGTTGATTATTCAATCTTTTTCTCATGGTAACCTCCCCCTTGGCAGTCTCCTCCGAGAGATCCGAATGGGGGACTATTCCGGAATCTTTTTCCAATGGAGAGATCATCATGACACTTCTTCAATTACAGGCCACATGTCCTGTGGATAGACGTTACGTGACTTTAGTGCAGTGATTTTCATTGCCTTCTGCATCTTCATGCTTTGCACTACATATAAATTTGAGTTTTTAAGACAGTATTTACATATTTGAAAACAGACAAAATTTTGTGTGTATATAACTTGTTACCACATGCTGTGGACTTCCTTTATTTTATAAAACTTTAACGCAGTTGTTTTGTTTCACGATTTTTCATCTGCAACCATACTTAACTTAATGTAGAACAGTTATTTACTTCGAAAATTTACGATTGGGGGTGTTATGGTTATGCCTACCACTAACTAATACTATGTGAAAGACTGTGTGTTTGTGTGTGTGGTTAGCAAGATATATGTACGTAAATACTGTCTTAAAAAGTCAAATTGATATGTGTACAAGTAGAACAAAGAATTTTTCCTGCTTTATAGATGATAAACAAGCCACTGCTGATGTGAAACTTCAGTGAAACAAGTCTGGGGAATAAAAATAGAAATTGTGTTTTGCTCAAGGCGGTCCCTCTCCAGAAACAAAGCTAAACTAAATTATTTTTAAAAGATAATTACTATTATCACTATTTCATAAGGCTGTTATACTGATTACACCAATCATTACATTCTTTTCCAAACAGTAGCATTAATGTGTGACACAGTGTAGTTAAGGTCACTGATTCTAAAACGAATATATGAAAAACACTTTTCTCATATTGTCCATTAGCTACACGCATACTCGGTACCATGCATCCGTGCAGTAACACTGATGGTGGCGCAGATCGCGTGAAGCCGTGGATTCAAACTGTCAACAAGGCACTGTGCAAGCTGGTGGTGGCTCCATAACGGTTTAGGCTGTGTTTATAGTGATTGAACTGGGTTTTCTAGTCCAATTGAGCCAACCGTTGAGAGGAAATGGTTATGTTCGGTTTCTTGGAGCCCATTTGCAGCCGTTCATGGACTTCATGTACCCAAACAACGATGGAAGATTCGTGAATGACAATGCGGCGTTCACCTGGTACAACTGTTCGTGGTTTGAACAACATGCTGGACAATAAGAGCGAATGATCTGGCCACCCACATCGCCCGACACGAGTACTGTCGAACATTTATGGGACATAATCGAGAGGTCAGTTCTTCCACAAAATCCTGCGCCGGCAGCACTTCCGCAGTTTTAGACGATTATGAAGGCAGCGTGACTCCGTATTTCTGCAGGGGACTTCCAACGACTTGTTGAGTCTGTACCACGTGTAGCTACTGCACTACGCCGGGCAAAAGGATATCAGGACCTATGACTTTTGTCACCTCAGCGCATGGTTAAATATCTCATGAAACCGACATCACCGAGTTGTATGGATCAGAAATTCCTTCATCATTCACTTCGCAACAAACTGATAAAGTAATTGACAACAAAACACAATAGCAACTACGTAATGCAATGATTCTCAAGCTGTGCGTAATTTCTCCATTGAGGGACAAAATAAATTTTCCGAGGGGTAAAACCAGAAGTGTTCAGTTATGTTTCGATCGCAAAAATAAATTATTGTTAATACATCATTATTCTCATTACTATTTCGTAAGGCTTTAAAGCTGGTTACAGAAGTTACCACTAGTTTTTTTTCCAAATACAAGCAGACACAGTGTGGTGGACGTTATAGCTCGTTAAACGAACGCACAAACATAATCTTCCTCTCATAGTCCACCTGCTGTACACACACTTTCTCCTTTGTACAACACCTCTATGAAAGTAAAATTGAGAAAGATACAGGGAGTTGACAGAAATACCGAAAGACGAAAAATATAACACATTACTATGCCCAATATTGTGTAAGAAAACTGCCGGCATTCAAAACAGCTTCAAATCGTTTTCCAGAAGATAAATATAGGTCCTGTGTGGTTTTAAATGGAGACTTATACCATTCTTCCTGTAAAGTAGTGGCACGTGCTGACAACAATGACGGATGTGGACAGCGATCGTGCACCTTTCTCTGCAAAGTAGACAAAACAAAGATTCTACAATACTGACCCGAGAAAGATGTGACGATTCATCATCGTTCTCACAAAATCAGTTCTGGATAATGCAAGTTGTGTGAACAGGAGGCCGTTTCGTTTTGGAACACAGCATCAGTATTGGGGAACAAATTTTATAATATGTAATGGACCTTATCAGCCGAAATGACCAGGTAATCCTTGGCAGTAATGCGACCTTACAGATTAAACACACGGTCCACGGAATATCCCGATAGTAGTGGGACAAAGTTCGCGTCACCCCACTCTGCGTTGTTGCCGATGTATCCGAGATGGCGGCGATGATGTCATTCAAGATGGCGGCCTATGGATTTGGCAACAGTGCATGAAGTCAGCCAAGAAAGCGTCGATGACGTCATCCAAGATGGCGGATTTTGGCGGGAAGATAGGTCAATTGGGCTATCTCCACTAACCTAACCTCCTTCCCCTCCCCCACAAAATGGCGGAAATTCAAATTCCATCAGGGCAATACAACACACCTCTACTAACCTTATAAAATGGCAGGAAATTAGGTCAGTTGGGCTACCTCCACTAACCTAAGTCATCCGACCACCACTTCTTCCTAGGAACTTGTGGGAAGTCTGAATTTTGGGGGGAAGATAGGTCATTTGGGCTATCTCTACTAACCTAAGAAAATGGCAGGAAAGAAAGGGCAGTTGGGCTACCTCCACTGATCCAAGTCATCCGACACCACCTCATCCTAGGAGATGGCGGGAAGAGGACCCGACCTGTACTGGACCTAAGTCTTTATTTTGCATGCACTATTTATTTAATCAATTAGAGGCAGTACCACCATCATGTGTAGCTGCCATGGGGTCTGGAATCCAACTGAACTAGTACACAGTACTGCCACCACGGGGCACCGTCGTCCATTCCGTAATGTAATCCAAGATGACGGGGAAAAATGGAGGGAAACAGTGTGGTCGCCACGGAGTCTGGAGTCCAACTGACCTAGTACACAGTACTGGCACCAGAGGGCGCTGTCGTCCGTTCCTCATCCTAGGAGATGGCGGGAAGAGGACCCGACCTGTACTGGAGATAAGTCTTTATTTTGCAAACACTATTTGTTTAAACAATTAGATGCAGTACCACCACCAAGTGTGGCCGCCATAGTGTCCAGAGTCCAACTGATCTAGTACACAGTACTGCCACCAGAGAGCACTGTTGTCCATTCCATGATGTAATCCAAGATGGAAGTCTGGGGTGGGGGAGGGGGAATAGCGGGTAACAGCGTGGTCATCATGGGGTCTAGAGTCCAACTGGCCTAGTTCACAGTACTGCCACCAGAGGGTGCTGTCGTCCATTCTGTGACGTAATCCAAGATGGCGGTCTGGGTTGGGGGGGGGGTGGAATGGTGGGAAACAGTGTGGTCCCCATGCGGTCTGGAGTCCAACTGACCTAGTACACAGTACTGGCACCAGAGGGTGCTGTCATCTGTTCCATGTCATAACCTAAGATGGCTGTCTGGAGGGGAAAATGACTCAGCCTGCGCTAGGCTGCTGGAGAGAGGAAGGAGAGTACTTTGATTATTTTGGAACAATTTATTTAGGGATGGATTTTGAGAGATAGTATATTTATTACACTGATACAAAACACATGCTCTGACATGCTTTGGGTCATGCCACACAGCCTACAAACCTGTAAACTAGTCCTAAATTACTGAAATAATGCTCTGCAGACACGCAAACAACCCATAAATTAGCGAAATAATTTTCGTACACAGCACACAGAGATGCAAACTCCTCCTAAATAATGCAGAACACTGATATGTATACACGAATTCAACTCGTAAACTGTCCAAATAACACATAGCACAGCCTACAGACTTGCTCACAAAATAACACAACAGCTGCACAAACAAACTTCACAGGGAACGGCCCGCTGCCCCCTGTTCACTGGACCACACAGGAAGCTACTGCACACACTCCCAGAAATCGGAATGAACCAGCAGCTGCCAAGCCATGCACAGGCGCCTGTTTGGGTCCCTCAAGCATGAGGCGGTGGCATCCCTTTCACACTTGACACCTGAGAAATTCCTCTCGAGATACAATATCACCTAGGCACTGTTACTGATGCGACCAGATGGAAGCGAAGATCTATTTGCAGAGTGCTGACGCTCCAAGGGCGCACGCGCATCGAGGCCAGCACGAGCAACTGTCAGACGCAGGCCAGCACAAGCCATCACTCTCACGCCGCTGCTGCTTACAGTGAGCAGGTGAAAGTTGGGTCTGTTTTCGGGCATACAGTTAGAGTTCTTCGAATGTTATACTGACATCACAGAACTCCAAGGTGCACTCACACCGGTCCCATATGGCAGACGCCTATGGGCAACATGTGTGTTTACCGTTGCTTACGCGATATCTGCGGATACTGATGTCACAGAATAGCACAGGGTGCATTGCTCTTATCGATGCTAACGGGAGACATGCGAGTTGCATCTAGCTGTGCATGGGTACCCACCATGGCTGGGCATTGCGTGAAATGTTCGTCCTGCTGTCAATATACATCTCAGAAATGTTAAAAGATCTCACTGCTAAAAGTCAGTGTGTGCTTGCTAAAACATCATTAATCATAAAAGCATTCTTGTAGTTTGGAAAGAGAGCCCTCTCTAAGCACAGATGGGTGGGAAATCAGAACAATTACACAAACAAAATTCGAAGCACTGCCTTAACAGAAGAGAGAGAAAATGGCCGGAATTTTCGGTATCCTACAGCTACAGGTCTGGAGATGTCCTAATGCCACAGTGGAGGATAAGTGACTGAAGCCCCGCCAGAGAAGGATGCTCTGCTTCAACTTGTCTGGGAGTTTCCATAAATATGTTGACTCCATCTTGTTTGAATCAGTTTGTAGATGCTCCTACGTCCCGGCACAAAGGATGTCTTGTGAATGAATAGAGCATTATAAATATATTTTGTACAGATCAGCATAATGCACTGACAATTAAACCCTGCAAAGTGACCTACAAATCGTCAAATACGTAAACACTATTATTCGATTACACTGCTCTCCCACTGAGGACAGGAGCTTGAATATTAGAGTGTGAAACAGATCTGCAACCCAGCAGTATATCACCGTGTACCGTGTCTATGTAGTAAACATACAATTTTTATCCTGCACCGTATAACATCCACCCTTTTACATCATTCATACATATACCCCGAAGACAGACAGCACTATATACACTCCTCACAGCACTAGATATTTCCCTGAGAGTTCAGCAGTCATCCACTCTCGACGGGTGACCAGAGCACCCTCAGCGGACCAAGGTCACTCTCAGAACTGGTCTACAAATTTGGGCTAGTTCCCCCTCGGCACAAATCGGTCACTGTTTTTGGTCTGGACCTGCTTGCTTGCTTACTTTTTCTACACCCATCTCCAGACTCAGGGATTACAACAACACATGTCATTTCACATGGTTTGTCATAATACTATACCATTTTCACGGTACTTCTCGATATCAAGCACACAGCAGTATCCTACCAATCGCTAACGCAACATAATTCCGAAGATATAGACTTGAAATGATTTCTCTACAAACCAGCAACTTTAGCTAAGTGGTGGTGGTGGTGGGGGGGGGGGAGGGTGCTGTAAACCACTGACTAATCAGAAACTTGTCATAGCTGCATAGACATTTATACGGAAACTCGAAAAAAATAAGGAAAACCGATAGTTCCACTCGCAAATACTGATGTCGTTAATGTAGCTGATTCCAAATCATCCCTATAATTTACAAGGTCAACTAAGGTGTTTCTCATGTCTAGAGAACCGGCAAACGTGTCTTCCACATGCTAGATGCACACATCACAATCGATCTTCTCTCAACTAAATAAAGAAGTGAAATGTGCAGAAGCAGTCAACTGAATATTTACATGGGAGGGAATAACGGTGCAGCACAAACGCACGTCCATATTCAATATTCTCAAATTTCCACATGATCAAGAGAGCTATCCAACACATATTAAGTATTAGTTCGCTATTCGGTCGTCTAAAGGACTAGACGGTTAATTTAACTACATTCCTACACTCCTACAGGCCTCTCCATTCAGACAGCTCCTACCATTAACAGGAAACATGAATCATCCCCGCAAGGTCACCAGCGCTGCACGCCAAGCATACACAGGTAGAATCATCATCCTAATAAATCAGTCCCTGTACTTACAACTAAATGTTACGAATGCGATCTCAGTTCAACAACATTCGACAGTGAGCAAAGTATTGGAAATACACCCTGTTGACGACTGTGGCTCTAGAAATAGAAATATCGGTACCATTCTTGTGACTTGACATGCTCTTCCCTTTGCTATCACAGTACTCTAAGTCAAATCCATACCTTCCGTATGAATGGACATAGTCATTTCCTTTGCACATGTCGGAACACAAATACATACTTTATAAGTCTGATGCTCAAGGTGAACCTATCATGCACCCCCTACTACTAAGTATAATACTTTGTCAATAACTGATCGTTGGCAATACAAAATAATACTGACCGAAAATCAACGAAGAGTGGACATGTCTCATAAGTTTTTCTTTTGAGTGCTACCACCGTGTCTTAGAAAGAGGTGTTTAATCGTCTTACAAACCGTCAGACGTAAAAAAAAAACCGATCGCAACAACTACTGTATGTTATTGTCACAAGTGGTCTTGGTTCTACATGGGCACACAAGTATCCATGTTAAAAGCTATATCAGCTTTATAAATCCACATATGGCATTACCTACGAATCACGTGGTTTTTCCAGACAAATACCGAGATGGTGATCACTGGAGTGTATATTAATAGAGCACCAGTCTGGTTGACTGTACGGACTGTTTGCACATCCGTTACATTATTTTGCTAGCAAGTCTGTAGGCTGTGCTGTGTTATTTGGACAGTTTACGAGTCGATTTCGTGTCTCCACATCAGTGCTCTGCATTATTTAGGAGGAGTTTGCATGTCTGTGTGCTGTGTACTGAAATTATTTCGGTAATTTAGGAGTTGTTTGCGTGTTTGCAGAGCCTTATTTCAGAAATTTAGGAGTAGTTTACAGGTCTGTAGGCTGTGTGGCATGAACCAAAGCATGTCAGAGTGTGTGTTTTGTATCAGTGTGATAAATATACTATCTCTCAAAATCCATCCCTAAATAAATTGTTCCAAAATAAATAAAGTACACTGCTTCCTCTCTCCAGCAGCCTAGCGTAGGCTGAGTCATTTTCCCCTCCAGACAGCCATCTTGAGTTACATCACGGAACGGACGACAGCGCCCTCTGGTGCCAGTACTGTGTACTAGGTCAGTTAGACTCCAGACTCCGTGGTGACCACACTGTTTCCCTCCATTTTTCCCCGCCATCTTGGATTACATCACGGAATGGACGACAGTACCCCGTGGTGGCAGTACTGTGTACTAGTTCAGTTGGATTCCAGACCCCATGGCAGCTACACATGATGGTGGTACTGCCTCTAATTGATTAAATAAATAGCGCATGCAAAATAAAGACTTAGGTCCAGTACAGGTCGGGTGCTCTTCCCGCCATTTCCCAAGATGTGATGGTGGTCGGATGACTTAGGTTAATGGAGGTAGCCCAACTGCTCTTTCTTTCCTGCCATTTTCTTAGGTTAGTAGAGATAGCCCAAATGACCTACCTTCCCACCAAAATTCAAACTCCCTGCCAGTTCCTAGGAAGAGGTGGCGGCCGAATGAGTTAGGTTAGTGGAGGTAGCCCAAGTGACCTTTTTTCCCACCATTTTCTTAGGTTAGCAGAGGTGGCGTGGGGAGGGGGGGGGGGTTAGGTTAGTGGAGACAGCCGAATTGATCTATCTTCCCACCAAAATCCGCCATCTCGGATGACGTCATGCGCTGTTGCCAAGTCTACAGGCTGCCATCTCGGATGACATCGTACGCTGTTGCCGAGTCTACGGGCCGCCATCTAGGATGACGTCATCGCCGCCATCTCGGATACATTTGGCAACAATGGAGAGTGGAGTGACGCGAACTTCGTCCCACTACTAACTATACCGGTGCCCATATCGACACCGAACCCTGACCTCGTTTCACTATTGGCAGCAAGCATTCTGCACTGTAAGCTCGGGACAGCTTATGCCGGACGTAAACTCGGCCCGCAGTCGAAAATGGTGTGAAAGATGATGAAAGCGACGTAACGACTTTCTTCCACTGCTCCACAGTGCAGCTTCTACGGCTTCGGCAAAACGTTTACCCGTTACGGGCATTTGTGACAGTAATGTACGGTTTTAGAATGCCAGTTCCCACTTCGATTCCCTGCTTCCCTGCCGTCGTGTTTTGTTACCGACTGGGTTTGCGAGTGCGACATTGAGTTATGTATTGCCTTTTGGAGCTGTCGTCCTCTTATGTTTCGTAGCTATTGTCTTCAGTGAACTATCACTCAGCACCCTCTTTCGTCCGCGTTTTGACTTAGCGGCTGAGGTTTTTCCGCTTTCCCGATATGCAGTATACACTTTCGATAACGTGCCTCTCGAAACGCTAAACACTCGAGCTACCTCTGTCGCGGAAGCACCTACTGTGTGAGCGCCGACACCTTGCTCTCCTCCGAACCCTCTCGGCTGCGACACGGCGCGCTCACAGCCACACAAAACAGTGTTCCGACCACGGCTGGCACTTGCGACGTGCCGAGGGCATCACACAGGCGCTGTTCCTGGTCAAATGCCAGAGCGCCACTTGCAGCCTTCGCTAGAAATTGCATTTACGCTCTAAGACAATAAAAACGGCGCGTGACGAAGGAGTTAAGCAAATTGGTCTGAAATTGATATTCTTACAAGTATCGATGAAAAATGAAAAACTGTAAACTCTGGCGGTACACCGCAATTTCACCGCGCAGCTGGCAAGGACGTGCCGATACCAGGGCACGGTGTCTTTGCGAATATCATTCCGCGTATATAGTTGAACAATAACTATGTCTGACAGACAGGTGTAAGAACAATGTTCGCAAATGTCATCCATTTGAGAGAGAACGTGTATTTGCGCTCAAAGAAGCCGGTTGTAGTAATTAGCGAATCGCTCGACACTCGAATAGGAGCGTTGCCACTATTCGACGACATTGGCAGGAATGGGTGAACCGTGGCGGGACACGGCATCGAGACGGAAGCGGTCGGCGTAGAGAGGCGACAAAACGTAAAGACCGAGCAATCGTCAAAGAGGCACTCAGAGCCCCATCAACCCGACGTGCACCTGGTGCTTCAGTGACCACAGGGACCGTTATCATTACGGGCCGTGACAGTGGTCAGACACGAAGCCCTGGCAGCCTTACGTCCTCCATTTTCGTCAATTCAGGTGTAAGGAGTCCAGCAAACAGTAAGTACAGCAAACGCATTTTCACTTGGGTGATTTCAAATGGGCGGTGCAGGATGCGGGTGAAGCAAGTGTCACTAGGATGATGAGTGGTATATAGGATACACGTTTTGTAGAATGTGTCCCGAATGAATTTGTGGTAGGTCTTATGGGCCCAGACTGATGAGGTCATCGGTCCCTAAGCCTACACTCCACTTAAACTAACATACGGTATGGACAACAAACACACCCGTGCCCGAGGGAGGACGCGGATCTCCGACTGCACGGACCGTGACAAGGCGCCTGAGACCGCACGGCTACCCCGCGCGGCAATGTGTCTTCGAGTGTCTACCATCAGTGTGGATAGTTAAGTTTTCTCTTCTGAGAAATAGCTGCCGTTATCACTCGCGAAGTACTGAGAATTGTTGCACCATTGTATAAGGAAAGGTTGTTAGAAGTAAGCTGTACCAACCGCCACATTATCTTTTTTGTTTGTGGTTCAATGAAACTCTTATGAAAACTAAATATCATTTACCTTTAATCATTTTAAAAATAAAAGTAATGACAGACAATTCTTATTCATTCTAAAGTTTATTTAGGTGCTACTGTCGTATACTGTGGGTAAGGTGGGGGTGCTAACTGATATCTGGGTATAGTCAGGGGTTAGGCTGGGAAGCCCTGCAGTATTCTCTGATTTGTTAAAACATGTCCCATCATTTTGTCCTTTCTTCCCGTCAGTGTCCTCCATATGTTTCTTTCCTCGCCGATTCTGCGGAGAAACTCCATACATCTTATCTTCGCCGTTCACCTGATTTACAAAGTTCTTCTATAGCGCAACAATTCTTTTCTTTTCCCCGTTTCCCACGATTCGATTCCATAAAATTCCGTGTTCCAAACGTACATACAAACTTCTTTGACAAATTAAGGGCCATGTTTGATACTGGAGTATATTTCTTTTGGTCCTCATCACCAGCGCTAATCTGATTTGCATGTCTTCCGTCCTCCGTTCGTGGATACCCCTTATACTTTTTATACACCCTAGGTGGGATTACTTCCGCAGTGTCTCTATTTTAGTAATTAACCATCTGCGTTTCTTTTCCTGTCTGCCTACGACTATTTGGATTGGTAATCCCAGTAGAAATGGAATCAGTTACAACTGGGTGCAAAGACTACATGCATGTCTAAGCTAACGGGGCTCACTTGTTCCCTCAATGTTATACAGAATTCTCTAGCCAGTTGAAGCATTTCATCATGTTAGTTCCGAGATCAAACCTTTATTTTTACTCTTAAAAAAAAAAAAAAGTCATTTTACCCGCCAAGTTGGGGACCACTGTACTTGAGGGAGTTGTAGAGGGTAAAAAGTGTAAGGGAAGAGAGAGACTGGAATACGTCCAGCAGGTAACTGAGCAACGTCTGCTTTGTGACGGAGGGACAAGCGGTGGCGAGCCAAATCAAACACTGGTAGGAGAGGCTGATGACCGAATAGAAAAAGGAAAAGAAATGAAGAAATGGGAGGCGCCGGGACATCATGAAATTGCCACACAACGAGGAGGACCTTTCAAAATTATTTTTATTTGTATTTACATAATGTTTGTGAAGGTAGACATTTACTTAAATGGGGCGTAATTATTTTCCTTCGCATGAAATAAGTCATACAGAAAAACACGTGGACTGCTCAGAATGGATGTAGCGTCAGCAGTTAGGCAAAGATGAAGATACTGCGACTTGTACAAGATGGACTAGTGTGGACAGCTGCATCGAAATGAAGACACACGAGACCTATCAGGTCTCGCGTCCATAAAATACCAGGTACTGACTAAAATAACGGATCGGAATAAAGATTACGAATTAACACCTTATCTTGGATTCTTTGATTTTTAGAAAGTTGTTGACCTAATTCCTACAAAATTTGTACCGACAGCCCTCGAGGGACGAGGGACCGACTGAACCTACGTTAGTGGCCGAAATAATATGTACAGAACGTCAATGTTTCCGCTTGTGTTATTCTTCATCGGGATAGAAGGGTCATGCAAAGAGATTTCGCACTACCAAAATGATACTCAGCAGTCGCAGTGGAAATTTTCAGCTTCTAAAACTGGGGTACATGTTAATGGATTATACTTTTTTATACACGTCCTTTTTACTGATGACACTGCATTGTTTGAGTCTAGTTCATTTAAGCTATAACGACGAATGGATTAACTTTTAGAAAACTTTGTAAACTTACCTCAGCACCATTTACAACAAACACTAAAAAAAATATGTATCCAACATATCGAAAATACAGTTGTGCATGAAGACATAGAACCAGTTGATGAATTTCTAGACCTGCTATTTGCGTACATTTTGCACTAAGAATCGAAACTCTAATATCACTCGTATTTATTATTTTAACGCATTTATTTGTTATTAAGAACAATGGTGAATAATAGTTGAATCTATATATGCAAATCGAATTGCGTGAAAGCAGGAATATTTATTTTTTATAGGTTAAGTACTACAAAATCAAGGCACTTTGAAAAATTCTGTTATGTGTATCTAAGTGGTATTCTCACAGTACTCCACATTTATTAACGCCGCTACCTGTGTGGCGGTAGATCGTAACAATAAAAGAGCAAAAAAATTAGTTGAAGAACAACAAATCTAACAGACTGAACTGCAGTAGTCATCTTTCTCACGGAGATTACGTTAATATGTAAGGAACCATTCGAAATATGCTAGCGCGAGCGGTTTAGAAGTTGGTGTAACTTCAAATGTTTTTCAAATCGTCAGTAACTACGAGTTACTCTTGGAGAGTTACAAAATGTTTATATTAGATGAATTCGATTTATGTTTATTTATGTTTGATATTACGTCTTTTGCTGTCTGGGCTTACTCGTTCCGAAGAATTTTGACTCCCAGTGTGTTACTATCACTGAAACACGAGTGCTGGAACAAATGCACCACTTTTTGAGGTAACATCTGTAAGAATACGTACAACTAGAAAAGAGTATTAAGTAATCGGATTTTATGCAGTTAGCTTGTCTTGATGCAAATCAGAAATATTTTCGTATCGATTTTCTCATATTTCAGTATGAGAATATACAATAAAACTGAGAAAAACAGACTATGAGACTCTGTAAAGGGCGCCTATTATCATTTGGATAATGGTACGATTCCATTGCTTCACATTATTGATATAATGCAGCACACTGTCTTTTTCCTCGTTTAAGATGACAAAAGAATTTTTGTTAAATTCTTAGTTTTGCATGTATCAAATATCTTTGTAATTGTTTGTTTAATTATATCGTTTTGTTGAAGCATTGAGGTTGCGCCTCGCGGAACTTTTAGAATTATTCATGTGCAATTGTTTTACGACTAAACATTCCGAGAAACTCTGTACTAGAACGCTGCAAATGGGATGACTGTGCCGCATTACCTAGAAGTTTGTGTCGGCAGTCATACGTAAGCGATGCCCGCAGAAACATGTTTCAAATAATCCCGCGCTTGCGTCAGCCTATGGCTCGGGTCTAAGTACGTCCAGCCAATAAGCTTTCTGCTGCGTCCAAGAAGTCACCATCGGTTCGGGGAGAAACGCGCCTGCGCGAATCAAAGGAAGCCATGTTCCGTCTGCTCCATCATGGCGTTCAGCCAGGATGGTAGTAACTGTGCACGCGCGAGGAAAAAGCTATAGTGAATAAGTTCTGTGTGAAGTTGTTGGTGTTGTGTAGTGTATGGTGTTCCAAATATCTCAATTTTTTTGGAAATGGCGTTGGAATTGAGACTTCATAGCCCTGCTGGAGCAGAAGCCGTTGTTTATCAGTGGCCACTTTCCTCAGGAACGGGCTCTGTAAGTTTGTCTTGTTTATATGAGATTTTTTAAAATTTTTGGGCATTTATTTTAATACTAAGTTACCTTTCGTGTTGGAATAAATGCCAGAACGATTTAGTGTAACTCGTTATTGCGGTAGTAGAGGTTTATTTTCATTGAATATTTCTCGTATTTACCCATTGTAAAGATGGGCCAGCATAGCACGCGCGTCAATATTTGCATCATACGTGAGTTTGTAGTAGACCATAGCCACGAAGGCACGTTTAAGCACATGTTTAAGCCAGGTTAAATGTCTTAATAAAACGTAAAAGTTAGTTTTATTGCATTGTTGTAGAAGTAATTGGTTCAAGTCGATAGGTTAGAACACTCATCACGTTCAAAGTAGGTCAAATATTAAATGTAGTTTTATAACGCGTTCTTCGTGAACATTTGTAACGCAAATTCAATATATATCGCCATTTTGACGATATACATTTTATTTTCCAAGTTTCTGTTTTAGGAAGCGCAGCTTTAAAAAACAGCAAGATCTAAATCTGCAGGGAAACACTTTTTTGTATTTTTTGTAACTATAATTATGGGGAAAGAATGATATTCCCAGCAAAGAATTGGCATTTCTTGCTGAGCTGGTCGTAATTAGAACAGTTTATGGAATCCTAAGTGCAAGAAAGTAAAAAATAATACATGGGCTATTTTCAGTATTCATTTTACTTTCCTTCCTTAACGGTTTGAGTACACACAATTCATGTTGTTGGATAGTTTTCATTGAGAACCTTCTTAAATTTGTTTACATTTAAAGTTTAAAACAAGTATTTCAAACAGTCATTGCTTTAATTTAGGCTATCTCATATCTGTCTAGAATTTGAACCTCCGGATTTGCTTAAGTGCAACTTCATGCCATTTTCGCGCGCTTGTAAGTTTTGTTCATATTGAGAATAGCGTTAGTGTTTACGATGGAATAGATAACAGAAATATCACACGGTGAACCTAGTTTATTATTAGCCTACTGTGTAATTTAACCGTGTCGTATGTTACGAATATATGAAATAAAATAAAGGTGTTTTGCGTAATGAGATGTTGAAGTTTGCAGCTGTGAGCAGTGCATACTGCTTTCGTGACTTGTACAGAAAGATGATCACATTTGCTTGAAGGAAACACTTTTCGGTTTCTCATTTACACTGTTTGGTTTCTCATTTCAGGCTTAGGTGCGCATGGGATTAGTAGTAAACTCAAGTTCAACACTTCGGTTTTAGTTCTATATAATTATTGCCAGGTTAAAAAAGATGCTTGCCTTTGTTTTGCTGGGAAATACATCTCGTTCATTATAACATTCGTTAGAAATCAAATGCTCCATATCCGAGTAGTATGTATTGTAATTTTATTCGTGATCAGAAGTATATTAATCTCATGTTTTGAACATTTATTATAGGTTGTGATTGACGAACACGTGTTTCTAATTACACTTTTTCTTTTCTTTACAGGATAAACATGACGGTGCGCTTGAGATAGTGGAAACCATAAGGTAAATTAACCGTGTACACTTGACAAATAAGTTTTTACTTGCAAAACAAATGTGTTCTCTCTGACCTCGGTATAGTGTTCTTACGCAACATACTTCCCTTTTGTCGATTAGGCGCTCAGAATGTGATTCATTGGTTCAAGGTCTGTGACAGTGTTTCGCATTCAGATAGATTCTTGTAGTATGTGGATCTTACCGCCGTAACTTTTCTAAATATTTAATGACGTCGTCAGAAGCGCCGAAAAAGGACTTTTATGTAATGACGTTTAGTTTAGCGTAGGAACTTAGTACTCGTGCTGTGGTGAGGGTTGAGACTGTAGTCACAGTGGCTAGATGAAAATTCAGTATTTTGGCGCGAGAGCAAGCGAACTACTAGGAGCTGCATAGCGAAAGAGTAGGAGGTGGAGGTGGCTGGCGGACCTGCGAATAATTTGGTGACCTTGGAGCTGCCGGGTGAACAACCAGCCGTGACTGACGGAGTGACCTCGCGGTCTACGACCCTCCGGTCTGATCCAGGCGTGCACGCCGAAGTATCGCACCATCACACCCGAATCCAGCAAGAGTTACTACCGTTGTTCCCCTGGAAAGTCAGTCTGCCAAACAGGTGCACTTCAGTCTCCTTGCGGGGTCGAGAGATCGGAATTTCTCGAAATTTTACTGAAGCCTCTTGGGATAATGAATTAAATAGTCTACCTACTCACAAGAACACATTTCTTCCTCTTTTAACCCCCAAACCTGTTTCACCACAGCTGTGGGATCTCCTGTGTGGTTTTTCTTTTTTTTATATTGTGTGTTCCCTTTGCCTGCCAACAGAAATCAGTGACATGTCATCATTGCTGTAGTTGATCTGTCCTGTGCTGTACTTTGTTATTATCTAATTGCTAAATGTGTTATTTTGATGTTTGGAGTGACGCTTCCTGATGCCCATTGACGAATTCTGGATGTTGCCATATTGCTGCGGCTTACACGTACTTATCTCTGCACATTGTTTCATACCACTGTGACGAGTGCATGTAAGCCACAGCAACATGGTAACATTCAGAATTCGCCAGTAAACACCAGGAAAAAGTCACTTTAAGCATAAAAACAACATATTTCAGCTAAAATACAGCAGTAAGATGTTGTTTAAATGTACTTGTGGTGTGCTGCTGTTGACACCAACACGAGACACAACGTAAAAACAGAAACAATAAAAGAAGAAAAAACTCACATAAGATGCCACAACGATGGCGAAAAATGTTTGGAGATTAAATAAAACTAGAATTTGTGTTCTTGTGAGGAGACGTACACACTTTAATCCGTTATTTTCTGCAAACGTGAGAACAGCTGAGCTTAAAAGTCTGTAATAATTTTCTCAGGGTCTGTGAGGCATTTAGTTCAGTTGTTTCAAATGTATTACTGTCAGTGCGAAACAACCCGTTTGGCCTATCACGTTTCAGAATGTTTAAAGAAATATTTCTTATTGTTTTTACTTCATAAGCAAAGCATTGCACTCATGTTGAACCCCATAATTTAATGTGTAACAGCACATCCCAAATTCTGTCCTAGAAACGGTTGTGCTATGAACTGTTTCATAATTTACGGGTCGTAATCTAAATGAGAATATAACATTTTTGGTATTTCTTGGTTGGGTGCGTTATTCGTTGTTTACATCACAGTCCGACATTCGGTGTATCAGAAACCTACTCTGCATCGTTTGGTTCTCATTAGACCTGCCATTTAGACGTGTCGTGTATACTGGAAGAACATTGTTAATGAGAGGATGGAATTCAGTTTCCGCACGTCTCATGCCTTATTCGTCCCTTTTGCTTGTGTTGATTTGAAAGAAAAGTTCAGAACTACACCATCCGCAGAACTCGCAGGATGGTCGTGGCAGAGTGGATTGTTCAGTCTTCGTTTTCTATTACCGGAAGTCCTCTTGTTGCCAAGGAAAAGACAGTTCTTCAGCTGAGAAATGTAGTAAGTTTCCGATCTTAACTTCCCATTAAAGTCAGGTAAGTTTTATCACGCTCATCCAGCTCTTCATCTGTGCATTTCGTACTGGGCAGCGAGAAGATAACTCTTAACATTCAACTGCATTAAGTATAAAAGACGTTCCCGTTCCAGTTTCTAGGGTAAAGTAGCCACTGTGCATATGTGTAAAATGCAAAAAAAAATGGTTTTGCGAGTGTAAGTGATAATAAGAAAGCCTATTCCCGAAAGAATGTGAAGTACCGTATTTGTTTCTATTATTTGGAACAGAGGGGGAATGGTTGAAGGGAGGATTTATGTAACTCAACGTTTTTAGTTTCCATTTTCTTCCAGACTAGTAATTTTGACTTCAGGATAGTGTCGCTTGCTACTGAATTTGGTTTTACGAAGCGTGTGCGCTGTGGATGTCCGCCAGAGGAGAAAACGGCAGCTGAATGAGTGGGAGAACACAGAACTGTCGCAGTTGGCCAGCCAGCGCGCTTGTGTAGCTAGCTGTCTCGCCGTCAGTAGGCCGGACCGTTACTACGGGAAGGCTGAGCAAGTGTTGGCGCGGTCGGTCTGTGCGTTCATTTCAATGGCCGCCAACAACCCATCCGGTTTGAAAGTTAAAAAATGATGCATTTAACCGTCGCGCTGTCGTAACTTTTTAGCTGTTATCACGGAAACCAGTCGGGAATGCGAGCACGTATTATGACGTTGTAATCGTAATAGGACATACATGTATCTGGAGAAATCTGCCTGTTTGTGTTTTACTTACTCGGCAGAATGCTGCGGATGTCAGGTAGAGGCATAGCCTGAATTGCAACAGGAAACCTCGCCAACAGTTCGCAAGCGGTCATTTAAGGTTGTTCATTCCGGGATCCGTCTCGGTATGACGTATTGTTCCAGTTCATAAGTCCATGTGTTTTGTTTACTGCTGATTTTAGTGTACACCGTCTCCATTTTTCAGCAACGCGATTAGTTTCAATTTTTCTTTGTGCTAATTAATTGGATGTTACTTTTCCTGCCGTTATTCAGCGTGTAGTAGAACTGTGGAGAATTTATTCAAATTTGTAACAACAAATTCGTTGCTCAAAATATAAAAATTAAAATGTTTAATTAGAGTTAAGCATCATGGACATGAAGGAGAACACCTATTGGCCAGCCCCATGTGCCACAACGGTTCACACCATCATTCTAATAAGCTGGCGAATATTTCAGTTTTATTCTGGAATTATACTGCAGAATAGTTTTGGTGTTTCTGCTAAGTTCCAAGGTACATAGGGTTCCCATCTAATGTCAGTATTGATTTGTTTTCTCGTTGCTGTGTAGAAATCGGTCAGTAACCCCTGTCCAGTAAAATAATGTTTATCCCACACTGGTTCTGATTTAAGTATGCCTACTCCAAACAAATTAATGCACAGTGAAAGCCTTGGTACTTACTCCATAATTTATGGTACTAGGGAAGACCAGCAAAATTTAATATCAGATAGTCTAAGTGGAATGAATTATAACCCGCATAAGAACCATGCTGAGGATGCAAAATATGTCCAAAATGTGACGTGCTGCAGTACAGAAAACGTCAACTCATAATATTTTTTTTTCTTCTCACATGAAACAGATTTAATGTTTTTACATTTTACATACCCAGAATATGAGACATTTGGCATAATTCTTTTCTTATGATCATTTATCCGAGGCATGTCAGTGAATCCTAATAGCTAGACCTGTCATACATTTCTTTAAGGCCAGAATAGGAAGAACTCATTTCTGTATGACCAATATTCAGGACATCACTTCTCTTTAATAAGACTCTTTGCCTAAAGTATTTCATACAGTGTGTTGAGTCCATGAGCTGCAACATTTACTGAACTATAGTTTGCAGAATCCGTGTTTTAGTTCTGGACTAGCATTAATTTTGAAGAAGAGATTGTACAGTTTTATCTGCTTTTTTGCATTTTATGTCTTGACAGCGTATCAAGTTTTGATCATATTTTGCACCATTGGTGTTGTTCTTATGTGGGCTGTAATTTAACACTGTCATCACTATATTGCAATGGGATAGGCAAGACACACATAATGAAGTTTAGAAAAAACACTTGTCACTATATTTGTGAAAAGATGTTGTAATACTGTTGCTGCCCACTTGTTTGTTGTAAGCAGTTTTTAATCAGAAATGTCGTAAACTAACCACGATGAGGTGTTGAAAGTTTCTGATTTCTTATGCTGCTTCTAGTTTTGAGTTAATGCCCATCTGGCAGCAGGACATTAAAAAAATTTTCTGGTCAGTGCCACACAGAAATAACTTTAAAATTTAATCTGTGACTGTGTAATCACTGTGAGAATATTCTATGTAATTCCGGTGGCATCATGCTTCCACTGAAAAATTCTACTATGATTATAAATTGGTTTGTTCTGTATCACATTCGTGATCCACAGAACATACGTATAATGTTTTGTGCCCCATGTGCAGATGTTATGTCACCTGCATAAATTTGCACTACGTTATTTACAAAAGGAACTGCTTCTTCGCTCGCATTGTCGTGAATATACTGAATTTTGAAGTGAATAGTGCTTCGTACTATTGATTTTTAATATTCATTTTAATCTTAGGTACATTTCGAATGTCAAAAATGTTAGGTGCAAATATCTTCTAAACTTTTGTTACCTTTTGTCCCATCAGTTTATTGAGATTATTATGTTGTTTGGAGGTTTTTTGCTTTTGTGACAATCTTGACCTGCATTAGCTTTGTGAGATCTGCAAGTAGTGTTCGATGACATTGTAGAAAATGTTTTGTTATTTCGGCATTTGTCATGTGGTAATTCATGTGGCTTTATTACTATTTAACATTGTAATTGCCTTAAAAGATGTTACGGTAGTTTCTTTGAAAGTACGTGTCATTCATAATTACTAGTGTTTAAGGCTCAGTTCGAAACTCGTAAAAGTCATTGTCAGTACATTTTTCACGACTTTTACCAAGGTCCAGAACTGTATTTCCTAAAAAAAATTTGTTTACTGAAAGCAGCCTTATATTGCACATAAAGATGACACATTAGGAACACAGTTATATATAACTGATTTCACAAATTGATATTGATGACCAAAATGTGCTAATGAGCCAGTCTTCTGGGAAGATCTTCCATATTACTTTTATTGTCGAGTGATTGCTGTGAATATGTACAGCAGTTGGCTCAAAATTCTCTCAAACTTTTACATTTAATGCCCTTTTTAGGAATTTTTTGCTGAATAGACTTATTGTGGCCACCAGTGTTTTTATTTTTATTGCTATCATCGTTGCGATAACTTTCAGAGATCATCTTTTAAAGATTTTTTGTCAAGTATATCTTTTGTTATGTATTAAGTATTTTCGTTCTACAAGTACTTCCACGGCCCTTAGAGTTATGTAAACATTGGTGTGTTGAGACGAAAATAGCACCTATCGCCAACAGGGGTGAAAGGTTCCTTTTAATTTTTCCCTATTACTTTCAGCGAAGCTTTTGAAAATGTCACTCTATATACGTAAAAGCTCTTGCATGTTTCGTATGTCCTCTTTCTCGTAGATATCTATTCGCAACTCGCAGTGATGTGTGAGCTATATTTGAAGCGCTGCGTGTAGTATAACCATCGGTAGTTGAGCCAGTACAGTCTGGGACCGGTAATCCCATAAAGAAGCCGCAAAGCTACCGGTTGCGCTAGCCGTTTCAGTTCGGCTGGTGAGGTGTCTTTGAATTAGGGGGAGCAGGGAATGTTGCTGGCTATTGATCCTGCCCTGTCCGGCCGGCGGCGGCAGCGGCCACGGCGTGTGCCAACTCCGGCATTCCGGCACCCAGGCCTGCCAATCACCGCGACCGAAATACACCGCCGCGGCTTCCAGTAGGACGCAGCCGTCAGCGACCAGCAGTTTCCGCCGGGTCTATTTTGTGTCGTAGTAGGAGGGCAAAAGCTGGGTTAGTAGCAGATCTGCCGTCAGTTTGATGTGACTATATGGGAGAGACGACTGAATATTTTCGGTTGTCTGGCGCGTCTAAACAGTTGAGTGTAAGTGATCAACCAACCGCTATTAAAGGACTCTGTTTCGTGTCTCTTCTAGCGTGGGAGTCGTGTTTGAATAATACACCGTAAGAGACAAGCTGTGTTAACCATTTTCAAAATTGTTAAGGCTTTCGTGGCCACTTGTAGACAAACTGCCTATTGGCTTCTGTATCGGGCTCTTCGGCCGACGTCCATCTAATGATTTTACTGACTTTTCGCCAGCACGAGTGGCTGGCGAAACGTCAGTAAAACCATTTGGGGAACGTCGGCCGAAGAACGCGATACAGAAGCCAATAGGCAGTTTGTTAACCATTTTCCATTCTGTGCTCTCGACTTGCCAATGACCTTGCCGTCTTGTTCCCTTCAGGTCACCGAAGTTCGGCCCTGTCGGGCTTTGTCGGCAAGTGGGGTGCACTCAGTCCTTGTGAGGCCAATTGAGGAGCTACTCGCTCGATTGAGAAGCTTTGGGGGGGGGGGGGGGGGGCTGTGTGCTGACCACGTGCCCCTCCGGTGGCGCCTAAGGGCTGAGGATGATGGCTTGGTACTCTTGACTTGCTGTATTACCAACGTCAGAATGAGTGGCTGAGAGCAAACGTGATGTCGAAACCTGGCAGATTAAAACTGCCTGCCGAACCGAGACTCGAACCCGGATTCTTTGCCTTTCACGGGAAAGTGCTATACCGACAGAGTTACACGAGCACGACCCGGTGACCCTTCCTCACAGCGTCACTCTCGCCAGTACCTCATCTCCGGCCTGTCTTCCAGGAGCAGTAGTCGCGCAAGTTTCGCATAATTGTCAGGCTTCGGGCAGAGATGCACGGGCAGAAGTAAGGCTGTGAAGACAGGACGTGCGTCGTGCTCGGGTAACTCAGCTGGCTGAGCACCTGCCCGCAAAAGGCGAAGGTCCCAGATTCGAGTTTCGGTGCGGCACACTGTTTTAATCTGCCTGGAAGTTTAATATCGGCGCACAGTCGGCTGCAGACTGAAAATTCGTTATATAAACGTTATTTAACGTTTTGGCATGTCCACGTTTTATGTACCTTAACGGCGTTCCTTTCATAACGTAGTTGAAAGATAGCTGACAAATGCGGCACTGAACGCAACGGGGATGTTACGCTCGGCTCAGTTGCAGTAGGTGTTAGGTGTCAGTCCGGATGTTGACACCCGGCAGGGAATCGATCCCGGCCCGCTGCGTGGCAGTCAGACGCACTGACCACTGAGCGGACGCAATTAATGAAAATAAGGAAATGGAAGAGAGAAAGAAGCGCAAGTTGGAAACCGTGGGAGCAGTTACTGTTCGGTTTGGCACAGGGGAGAACACAGCATACGTTAGATCTGAAACGCGCTTTACAGTTGAGAGAAAGCTGTGGCTTGTTATCGATAGTAGGATACCGATCAGCCCGCTAGCCTCGTGCTTTAATTGCGGCTTCGGTTTAACGACCCGTCCACATCGAGGTCGTTAAAGACGGAGCGGAGCGCAAGGTCGGATGGTGTCAAGGATAAGGAAGGAAATCGGCCGTGTCCTTGCAAAGGAATCATCACGGCATTTGCCTCGAACGGTTTAGGGAAATCACGGAAAATCTAAGTCGGGGTGGCCGGACGCGGGTCTGAACCGTCGCCCTCCCGTATGGGGGTCCAGTGTGCTAACCACTGCGCCACCTCGCTCGGTGTGACTGCGACTCCCGGGCAAACTTTTTTCTACTGTGTTTCCAGCAAAGAAAAAATAATCGATAGATTTAAAAATTTCTCGTGTTTCGAAGCGGGTAGTTTGAGTAACGACGGCTAATTAATTAATCTGATAACAAGAGTCCAACGCTCGTCGTCTTGTTGCACGGCCACTCTGTTTTATGCTGTCGCTGACGAATTAACGTGAAAAACCTGACTAGTATTGCAGAGAGTTACGTATCGCTTTTCACCAGAACGAGGCACAGTCGATTAACCCATTACTCAACATTTAGCAGGCGCTCTTTGAGCACTGATGTGTGTTAGCACAGTCGTGGGCTCGAATGACGACTTCGTATTTGCGTTTCTGAGAAGGGGTGTTCCGTCGGGAGTCGCTCACCCTTCCCGGCCAGTGGCGGGGTCGCACGCTGATCCAGAAATTTGGCACAGTTGCGCGCAGCTGTGCGCGACCTGGCAACTGCGCATGCGCGGGGCTGTAGAGGCGGTGAATCTTTGCCCATTGTCCGGCTGGCGGCGGCACTGGCCGCCCGCTGACGTAACGCAGGAATGCTGCCGGCCGGCCGTCGCGCTTGCGCTAGCGTTAGCTCTGCTACTGCTGCTGCTAGCCTTTTGTTCGCCGCTCGGCCGGGTCGCGTTCTATATACAGCTGTGCATGCTTTCTCGTGTCCACGTCCTGTGCTCGGGCCCGGTCAAGCCGAAATGCACTGTTTCGTTCCTTCTGGAAATCGATAAGTAGTGGCCACCAATGGGCATCGTTAATAGTGCTCTCGGAGACTGTAGACGTGAGGTTCCTATCTGTCGTTCACTCAGTGTCAGAGACAGCATCGTGGCAGGCAACGACACAGTTTTGTGAGTCATTATGTACAACGTTGCACCTTCAGCATTTCGCAACATTTTGATACAGTGCATGCATATCAAAGGCATGTAGTTACGCAGGTTTTCTAAGTAGCAATAGCTGAAGGCTGCACCTAAATGTACATTATTTGTTGGTACACAGAATTTATGACGAAACAGCGTGTGAAAACTATTGGTTCGTTTGTTATCGTTAAGTGAAGATTTTGAAGCTTAGAACGTGCAAATCTTTATCTCCCAAACGTATATTATAGCATGCGTGAAAGTTCATTGACGATGCTGTCCGCCACTGATTCATTGGTAGTTTAGTCTTCAGTATTTGTAGCGTATTTGAGCTGCCTACTCAGTACAACACACAATCCAGAATGGCAAAAAAGCCAGGCTGTATTCCATTTGTCTCGAATAGCGAATCGCAGATTTCATTTTGATTTCTTGATGTATTGTTAATTACAGCTGAGCTCTTACTGAGCATCACAAAATCAGGAGGCAATATAGCCAACAGTTATCATTAAATAGAAGTATACCTTTAGTGAAATAATATCCGTAACTCGTCCTCATATGTCTGGTCTTTGACCCCTGCCTAGTATATTCCTTTTGCCGTTTTGAGATTCCACTCTCGTAATCCTGAGGCCCAGGCCCGTTGTGAGGGAGGGGCCGTCACAACACGCTCCACAGGCTATTGAGCCTTTGAGGGTGGTGGTGCGCGCCGGCTGACGTAACTAACGCCCACCTGCAAGGACACACGCGCCGCCTCGCCAATTGTCCACACTGTTGACACACTCTGCTCCCAAACTACACGCTAGTCCAGTCATCCTGTTTTCGAGCCACTGTCATCTAGTCCTACCGTCTGCTGGGAACGACGTGGAATAGGAGAGCACAGATGTGCCGAATCTGCGCGTACGGGAGATTTGTGGTTGCTTATGTTTCCCTCGCCATCCCGCTATGGAAGCTAGTCTCGAAGTATATCTGCGTTATCCAAAGCTCCCTTTTTATCTCCGTCTCTGCTTCGACAAATATAAATAAGGATTTGGCCTAGAGTAAGCGCAGGTTTCTCGTCTTAATCAGTCATACATTTTCATAGACCTGTGCAATAGGTCGAATCCGACAAAGACAGTAATGAACTTTTCGATACATTATATTGACTGGTTTCTGGCTCACTACGATTTTCTCTCCTGTGCCGACCACCTCATCTCAGACGCCATTTCTTATCAATTCAATGAATTACGGAGTGAAGACTACATTTTAGTATAGATGTAATAAACCTGTACAAAGAAGTTACCTTCGCCACAGGGATACAGTACTGAAATAATGCTACATTTCGTTAGATGAGTATCTGCTGAAATTTCTTTCCTACCCCGGAGCATAGACAAAGCAACATTTACTTGCTTTCATCGTAGCGCTTCGAGGATTTTATTTACCGCATGTTGACACTGATGGGTTGCATCTTTGGTGATGTGATAACCTCCCCTGGTCCCTGCTATAACAACATGGGTTTTGACCCAAGTGATGGATACGGATATTAAAAGTGCACGGCCCCGCTAATATCTGGTTTGCCCTTCGATTTTTCGAAAAAGAGGTCCCGGTTGACCGAACTGGCGGGCGTTACTATTTAAGAATTGCATGTCACCGCAGTTTCCACAAAAATAAGTGTGTCAGCAATTTCTCGACTGCATTACAGTTAGAATATTGTGTAGGAGGAAAGGTGAAGCTCTTTTTTTCGGTGAAATGTTGGCTAAATAGCCTGTCTAAAATATTCCCTCGCTCTCTGGTGTTAAAAATTAGCATAACCTAGTGATTCATAGCAGGTAAATTATGCGTATTACGTGATTTTTGGCATTTACGGTTATGCCTACAGGTCCACTCATCACCTGATAGTACGGGCTCCCTTCTCGTGACCGTAAGACCGCGTTGACCTCGGTTGCATTTATTTTGGGAGTAGTGTGTACGGGCTGTGCACCACTCCAGGAGTTTGTTACATGCTACGTACAGGAGTTCCCATTATGTTATCGAGCGACTGGAGTCGGCAGTGCAGTATGACTAAAGTAGATGGCACGATGCGTGGTGGGGAGTAAAAGCTGTCAAAATTCGCGCTATCCCCGCTTTTGCTGTAGTAGCCTGAAATAGGTCTTGTAGGTTAACTTCTTGGTGTATCTTTGTAAGGACGCCAGTTTATGTTCTCTCTTCTCCCTGCCTTTTTTTGCGTTCCGTTGTGGACGTTCCTTTTTCTGCACCCACTCGTTTAACAGTAGTTTATTTTATAAATTCTTTCACACGAAGTTTTTAGTGTAGATTTGCGATAGATATGTTATTAAATTATGGAACAACCAGCTATTTCCCGCAGCTGCATTGCCATATCAATTAAATGAAATGTGTATATCGCTTTATTCGCCGGGAGACCCCGTTCGGGAAGTTCGTGCACTTGGTGCAAGTCCTTTTACACGACGCGACGGCGACTTGCGCGTCGATGACCCCACGGACGAAGTTCAAATACGCAAACCACAAGACCAGCAACAAGTGATGCATGTCAGTGAGTGTCTTTAAGGTACCTGACGCGAGAGACTGAGTTTGTGACTGATATTAGTATGGAAGTATGGAGTAAACACGTACAGGATTGTATAAACATTAAATTCATTACGTTGAATCGTATTGTATGTAATGTGATTAAACACACAGAAGACCTTGATGCCTGTGTCATTCGTGATTTCATGCTGGAGAGCCGTGTTTAAATGGTGACATAGTAGTTTTGTAGTTTTTGTACATGTATTGCCATACCGATAAAAAATAAATGAAAATAATTGTATTATGTAGGCCATACAAGCTTTTTCGAAGACTAATTATGGTTCTATATTTCGCGTTACGATCTTCAAATCAATAAATATATTTTACTACATGCTTTCTAAAGTAGCGTTTGTTCTTCCCCGGCGCTCAAAGTATCTCCGTATCAGATTTAACCAAAATTGGTTCGGCATTTTAGTCGTGAAAGTGTAATACACAGCTACTTTCGCACTTACAATAGTATGGATTGCTGTTTCGCCTCACTACAAAACAAATTAAATGCTCGTCCAGCTGGGTGACGTGGCTTTCTGGTCATTAAAGAAGAGCAGTCGCTCGGTGGGGAGTGGGGAGATTGAGTAGTTGCAAGTGTTTCGAAACACACGTTCCACTGTTGGCTGCGTAGCAGATTAAAGCGTGACTCTCATGCGCAGGAGAAATAGAATAATTGTTTACCAAGTTACATACATTCGTACGATACTGGACATACGTGTTAGTCAATAATATCAAAATACGATCTTCTGCCTCTTGTCTTGTACGGTCATCACGTTGTGTCGTTATTTCAAGAGAAGTACGCACTGTGCCGAGGCGAAGCAAAATCCGTCAAATGAAATTCAACAGCATCACATTTTGTTGCAATCTGCGTGCCGTGTGTTTGAGGAAACGCTCTCGTATTCTGCGTAGTTTGCTGAGTAATCGGCCCGATGCCTCACTGACAGTGCCAACTCGAGCGGCCGCTTGCGTCACTTCCTCATTAAGCGCCGATGTGGCGTCAGCGGTGACGACGTGTGACGTGTGTGGCAATGGCGCCTTGCGTCATAATATTAATTTGCGGCGGTGGTCTGAACACAAATGAGACCAGAACCGATCCAGTATGCGTCGTGCGGTATCAACTGTTAATTGGTGTCTGAGGTAATAAAAGGTGTTGGCTCAGCGTAAAAAGCGTAAATGCCCGATATCCTTTGGCTACAGTCACTTACGTCATATGTCTGTAAAGATAAGTTTTTTGGAAGAATACCAAGAAAGTGTGCTTTATGTAGAAGATCGCCTAGGAAACCCTCGCTCGACTAATCCGTAAGAGCTGGAACAATAGCGGCTCTCGCAGCTGTCGCCGTGGAGGGGCGGACAGACGGCGAGGTCCCGTTTGAAACCCGGCAGCTTTCACTAAGAGCGTGTCCGCTGGCGTACTGCGCTGCCGTGACCTTGCTGCTGCTGCTGCTGCTGCTGCCATCTCTGCTTGTATAATTCATTCGCCGTTCCATTCGCTGTATTTGGTAGTTCCTGCCTGTTGCCCTGTTTCGAACTCGACAGAGAAAATGTGTGGTTTTTTTTTCCTTTTGGGAAAGAAGAATTATCTGGTACCTATGCCTTTAATCACAGGTTACTGACTAATTTGTCATTTCTGCAACACTCAAAAAGGCTACTAACAAAGCGAAACGCGTGCGTGTGTGTGTGTGTGTGTGCGCACTGATACAATGTCCGGCGCGCAGGCCAAACGAACACTTGGAAGTAACACGCACCCAAGGCCGGCGAGGAACGCAGCGTCTTTTCGGCGAGGCGCTCTTATGTAATAGGTGATCGCTTTTATCGATCGCTTATGCAGCTCTTCTGTTTGCGTAAACGCACCCCCTACCTGGGCCGTTTCTCACAACTTTCGCAATCACGGTGGCTGCTTCGTGGCAGAGATTATATGGGGTTCGCTGATGCGCTGACACTACTTTGCATTTGTGCTCACTGCCTCGCCTTTTAATCCGTCACCGTGGGGAGAAACAAAACACGCCGCGCAACGTCTTTAGGCTGTAGTGTCGGCTGCAAGGGGAGACCCACCGCGTCAGTTACGGTGCCTGCTCCAGGCAAGTAACAAAACAAATTAGTGCTTTCAGATAAATGTGAAGCATAGTTAGGACGACATGGGATGCAATGGGGTGGTATAAACACGTATGGCAGTTGCCGAAAACGCATTCAATCAACGGGAGGCTTTTATGTGGGAGCATGGACAGGGACCACAGGAAGAGACTGGCTAAGTGCTTTATGTGGAGGTTGGCATTATACAGAGCTGAGACACGGGCGCTGAGGAAAGAGTTTGGAGGAGGTTGGAAGGAATAAAATGTGTAGACAAAGTGAGAAACGAGATGCTGAGAAGAGTAAGGGAAGAGAGAAATTTTAAAGGTGATCAGGAAGAGGAAACACTATTGGCTCGGCCATTAGTGGAAAAAAGATAGCTTACTTATGGATGCTATGGAGGAATGGTGAAAGACAGAAGACGACGACGCAGAAGCTAGCTGACGATGGACAGTATAAGGATAGGAAACAGTTACGAGAAAAACGAAGAGGGTAGCAAATGATGGGAGTGCATGGAGAACTACTTGTAAAGACCCGCCCTAAGGCAGAACACTGATGATGATGATTGCCCAAGCAGCGGCCTTCAGTTTCGTCACGACACGCTTTCTGGAAAATAGCAGAAAATAGGCTGCCGAATGCCAAGCGCTGTCAACACCTTTTTTTCCCTACATTGGCCCGCCCATAGTTTGCCAGTATGTTCAAGTACGAAACATCTGGGAGAAACATGAGGGTCGCAGTGATCCGTGTTCGCGCAGGAAGACGGCAGTTTAAAAGACCTTGCGACCTGTAGAATCCTTTTGCGCGATAGACTTTGTCTCAGTCGAGCATTCCAGACCAGTAAGTCTACTGCGGCGACCCTGTCATTTTATTCCTGTACGGAATCTCGTCTGTTTAGAGTGCTCATTTTTGTTTAGACGTGAGCACCAAAATTGCGTGTGTTGTCAGCTGCGGAATTTGGTGTCTTCCCGGTAAACCCCCCTGTGTGCCCGGGGGTTAGAATAGGCCCGAAGTATTCCTGCCTGTCGTAAGAGGCGGCTAAACGGCGTCTCACCTTTTGGCCTTCATGTGATGGTCTCCCGTAGGGATTGACCTCCATTTGTCAAAATTTTCCCGAAGAGCGAGCCAATTGGGGAAGGGCGCCTTACATGGTGCATCGAATCCATCGTGCATTGAGATATTTAGCCCACTTTCTCGTCGTGGCATGGCAGTCCCACCTATCCTCCATCTCTCGAGTGAGGACACCTTCCTGGGTGCATTTTCCTCTACCCAATATACAGTGTCGTTTTCTGCGCTGACGAGGACCATGGAAATCTTTGCACCTCATATCCAGCACGGTAGCCAGTCCATTGTGGTGGTGCCGCCATGTACCCTGTTTGTTTGTAGCCCCCTGACCACACAGGGATCGCTCTGCTGATGGCTGCGCTGTTAACTCCCCACGTATGCCACAGAGTAGATGCACATCTCCCTGGGGCATCGGGACTCTTGCCAATGGCCATCCTGCCAGGTGGCCCTTGCTCAGTGGCTGGGTGGCGCCCGTGGAGAGGGCCTCTGGTCGGAGTGGATGGCATCCTGTTGGATGACATGTCATGAAGCGTAGTACGTCGTCTCTTGCTGGTGGTCCGCCGCCAGCAGTCTCTAAGCGGGCAAAGAAATATGACCCAAATCGTTTCCCTTCCTGGCCACACCATGGGAGGAACACCAGGCTAAGGATGGCAGTGAACCTTATTCAACCCGGTACCTCATAAGTACAAGAGTTGATGGGGGAATCTTTCATGTCCATGAAGCGTCAAGTTTTTTGTGGAGTATTTGGAGGACAAGTTTGGTGAGGTGGAGGGCTCGTCCAAAATGCGCTTTGGGTCAGTTTTGATAAAAACAGAATCCTCTCTTCCTCTGCCCAGTCATGAGCCAGACAAGCGTAAGGCTTCTTTGGCTCATCTCGCTAGGAAGGCGTCGCTTGGGCCACTGCCTTCCCAGGTTTCTGCTAGTGGGAAAGATGACACCTGCCAGTGGCTGAAGATCCCGGAAGCAGCTGGTCGTAGGCCTCACGCTCATTCTCAGTCCCGGAGACTGATTCAGTGAAGTCCTCTCTGCTATGGAAACTCAAGGAACAGCGCGAGAAAAAGAAAACGAAGACCCCCAAGAACAAGGAACTTGTGGTGGCACCCACACCACCGTTACCTAAAAGCTCTGCGTCTGAGGATGAGGTGGAGATATTGGCGTCCACTGAGGACCTGGATCTCGCTGGACCCTCAGACACAATGGATATAGACTACTCAGGCGGAAAGTCGGTGGCAGCAGGTGACCCTGAGGTGTCAACTGCCTCATTAAATGTTCCATGCTTTCCCAGTCTCACGATGATGTCATCCTCCAGTGGAATTGCGTCGGTTTTTTCCACCGCTTGGCTGAGCTACAGCAACTCTTAAGCTTTGCACTTGCTTTCTGCATTGCCCTCCAGGGAACATGGTTCCCGGCAATGCGGACCCTTGCCCTCCGCGGCTATAAGGGATATTACGGGAACCGACTATAATCGACTGTCAGGTGGAGTCTGTGTTTATATCTTAAACTCAGTCTGTAGTGAAACTGTGCCCCTTCAAACCGCTCTTGAAGCTGTGGCTGTCAGAACACGGACCACGCAGTAAATGGCTGTCTGCAATGTATATCTTCCTCCAGATGATGCAGCAGCACCCCTGAACGTATTGGCTGCACTGATTGATCAACTCCCTAAACCTTTCCTACTTCTGGGAGGTTTTAATGCCCGTAACCCCTCGTGGGGTGACGCCGTGGTTACTGGCAGAGGCAGAGATGTCGAAACTTCACTGCCTCAGTTCGTCCCTTGCCTCTTAAATACTGAGGCCACCACATATTTTAGTGTGGCTCGAGGTAGTTACTCGGCTATTGATTTATCAATTTGCAGCCTAGGACCTCTCCCATCTATCCACATGACGACCTGTGCGGTAGTGACCACTTCCCATTTTCCTGTCACTGTCCCAGCGTCAGGCCCACGGACGCCTGCCCAGATGGGTTTTAAACAAGGCGGACTGGGAAACTTCCGCCTCTGATGTCACCGTTGACTCTCCTACACAAGGTAACATTGATGTGATGGTTGAGCAGGTGACTACCACAATCGTTTCTGCCGCAGAAAACGCGATCCCTCGCTCTTTAGGGTGCCTGAGGCGTAAGGCAGTCCCTTGGTCGTCGCTGAGGCAATTACGGAGTGTCGGCGAGTTCTACAGCGACATCAGCGGCACGCTTACCTGGAGCATCTCATACCCTTTAAACGGCTCCGTGACCGCGTACGCCACCTTATCGAACGACAGAAGCAGGAGTGTTGGGAGAGATATGTCTAATCCATTGGGTGCCATACGTCACCTTCCCAAGCCTAGGCAAAGATCAAACTTGTTTTAGGGTGCTAGACCACAAGTGTTAGCATAAATGGCGTGTTATCTACCGACGCAAACGCGATTGCCGAGCTGTTTGCTGAACACTACCCTCGAGCCTCTGTGTCGGAGAATTACACCCCAGCCTTTCGCATCCTCAAACGCGGCTGGAAGGGAAAGTCCTCTCGTTTACTACGTGCCACAGTGAATTCTATAACGCCCCATTTACGGAGTGAGAGCTCCTCAGTGCCCTTGCACATTGCCCCGACACAGCTTCTGGGCCTGATCGCATCCACAGCCAGATGATTAAACATCTCTCATCTGATTACAAGCGACATCCCCTCGTCATCTTCAACCGGATCTGGTGCGATGACGTCTTTCCATAGCAATGGCTGGAGAGCACCATCATTCCGGTGCTCAAATCCAGTAAAAACCTGGATGTGGATAGCTATCCAACGTTCTTAATAAGCTGCTGGAACGTACGGTACGTTGGCGGTTGCGTTGGGTCCTGGAGTCACGTGGCCTACTGGCTCCATGTCAGGGCGGCTTCCGCCGGGGTCGCTCTACCACTAATAGTTTTGTATCCCTCGAGTCTGCCATCCGAACACCAGACGCCGACACCTGGTTGCCGTCTTTTTTGATTTACGAAAAGTGTATGTCACCCCCTGGCGAAATCAAATTCTTGCCACATTATACGAGTGGGTCTCCGAGGCCCACTCCCGATTTTTGTCCATAATTTCCTGTCGCTTCGTACTGTCCAACTTGGTACCTCCCCCCCCCCCCCCCCCCACATATCCAGGAGAATGGGGTCCCGCAGGGCTCTGTATTGAGTGTCCGTCTATTTTTAGTGGCCATTAATGGTCTAGCAGCTGCTGTAGGGCCGGCCGTCTCACCCTCTTTGTATGCAGATGACTTCTGCATTTCGTACTGCTCCACCAGTACTGGTGTTGCTGATCGGCGCCTATCGGGAGACATGTCGTGTGTTATGCACTTCCGTCTGCGTCGAACCGTTCGTCCAGAACCAGAATTTGACCTTAATGACGGTCCACTCACTGTAGTAGAAACATATCGATCTTAGGACTGGTTTTCTACGCCCGATTGCCTTTTCTACTACCTCACCTTCGTCAGCTTAAGCGAAAGTGCTGGCAGCACCTAAATGCCCTCCGCTGCCTGAGAAACACCAACTGGGGTGCAGATCGCTCTACCCTGTTGCAGCTGTACAGAGCCCTTGTTGAATCCCGCCTCGACTATGGGAGTCTGGTTTATGAGTCGGCGGCGCCCTCAGTGTTGGGTTATTCGACGCAGTGCACCACTGTGGCGTTCGTCTAGCGACAGCTTTTCGGACGAGTCCAGTGAGCAGCGTCCCGGTGGAGGCCGGAATCCCTACATTGCAGGTTAGCCGTGCACAACTGCTGGCCAGATGCGTTGCACACGTTCGCAGTTGTCCTGAGCATGCGAATCAGCGTCTCCTTTTCCCACCCACGGAGGTTCATCTCCTGCATCGGCGGCCGAGGTCAGGGCTTCCAATTGCAGTTCGTGTCCGATCTCTTCTTTTCGAACTGGAGTCTTTGCCTTTACCACCTGTACTTCAGGTCCATTCACGTACATCTCCATGGTGTACACCTAGCCCGCGGCTTCGCCTGGACCTTTCAAGTGTGCCCTAAGGACTCAGTTAACCCCGCGGCTCTCTGCTGCCACTTCCTCTAGATCCTTGACGTGTACCGAGGCCACGAAGTGGTTTCACCGACGTCTCGATAGCTGATGCTCACGTCGGCTTCGCGTATGTCCATGGAGGACATATTGAACAGCATTCCTTGCCCGATGGCTGCAGCGTTCTCACGACCGAGCTGGTGGTTATATCTCGTGCTCTTGAGCACATCCGTTCATGCCCTGGCTCTTCTGTGTACTGACCCCTCGAGTAGCCTACAGGCTATCGACCAGTGCTACTCTCGTCATCCTTTGGTAGCGACCATCCAGGAATCCATCTGTGCCCTGGAACGGTCCAGTCGTTCAGTGGTGTTTGTCTGGACCCCAGGTCACGTCGGAATCGCAGGCAACGAACTTGCCGACAGGCTGGCCTAACAGGCTACGCGGAAACCGCTTAAGGAGATCGTCTTCTCTGCAACTGACCTGCGTTCAGTACTAAGCCGCACTGTTTTGCGGCTTTGGGAGAGGGAATGACATAACCTCAGCACGCACAACAAACTGCGCGGCATTAAGGAGACTAGGAATGTGTGGCAGTCCGCCATGCGGGCCTCTCGCAGGGCGTCTGTGGTCCTCTGCCGGCTCCGCATTGGCCACGCTTGGGTGGTGACACACGGCTACCTCCTGCGCCGTGATGACCCACATCCGTGTCGGTGCGGCGCCCCGCTGACAAGTGGCCCGTGTCTTGGTGAGCGGTCCTTCCTTGATTGCCCTGCGACGGAGTCTTCTGTTACCGGACACGTTGCCATTAATTTTATCTTACAACGCCTCATCGGCTAATTTAGTTTTACACGTGACGGTGGGTTTTATCATTCTATATAAGCTTTAGCGCATGTCCTTTGTCCTTTTGTGTTCTGCAGTCTAATGCTTTCAGGGTGGATGTTCTAATGTGTCGCAGAGTGATCGGCTTTTCCTTTTTATTTACGTGCTCGGCCAGCCACGGTCATCTGCTGTCTTGCTTTTACAGCTTCTACCTGTTTCTTGCTTATCTCTATGGTTTTCTTTTCCTGTTTCGCCCATAGTAGTGTTGGTTGTCCTTCTGTCGTTCTTTCTTTTCTTCTTTCCCTTGTGTAAAAATATTTTACCGGGAACGAGGGACCAATAACCTCGCAGTTTGGTCCCACCCCCTCCCCCTTTAAACCAACCAACCTTAATGCTGAAAGTGAGGGTTATGACGGACTATCCTTTTTACGAAAAAAATTGTAGTAGCAAAATATTGGAGTAAGCAATGTTTACAGAGTTCAGAATTCATAGTGGGAGTATGAGGCGTATTACAAGGCAGTTTGCTTCACAGATGCACGGATCAGATGGATGAGAGACATTTAGTATTATGTAGGTTCAACCAAGATACTAGACTTGTCCAATCTATTATTGCAGTTATGGGATGAGAAAAAGTATTTGAAATATGAGGATACCAGTGACTAAGAAAGAGATGTAACAAATAGACAGTGTAAAAAAGAACGTCGTTCATATTTCTGTATATTGTGGGCTTTTTGTTTTCAGATTTTTCATCTGTCTTCTAAGAGAATACTAATAAGAAAAAATGAGGACCTTGTGTAACTGTTTCATCAGTTATAAATCTACATTGATGTTGAAGAAACTTCCACCATTTGAATCCCACGAGAGTCAGGACAGATAAACGGAATAGGTACTTGGCATTAGACCATTTTGCAGACCATTCTTCGCGATTTTTCTTGTAACTGAAGGGACTGATCTGAACTCGCGTTCTCCTTTAAGTACGGAAGAAAAACTACCATTAAATAGTCCAACATGTAAATTTGCCACGTCGTTGTGCAGGGTCTTCCAAAATGGTCTTTACAACTTGGACGACGTATATCTCAGAAATGGGGAGAGGTAGAAAGGTGCAGTGTGCGATATATAACATTCACACACACGTTTTAGCAGACCCAATTCGCGTGCTATCCGCAGCACGCAGGACATCTAAAGAATATTGCAGTTATAGTAACATGGAAAGACGGCTCTGATTACCGTGCTTGTTGAGATCAAAAGAAAAGAAACGTCATGCCTAAATGTGAATAAGTGGTTTTTGTACCAGTAAACATATATTGTTAAATTTAGTCATACGTAGCCTCCTATGTGCGGCCATATTTAAAATAGGCAGTATTTTTCAATTCGGTTAGTACTTCGGGTTTTATTTATTAGGAAACTAATTTTGGGTATTGCATTCTTGTAATTTTTCCAACTTTGAAATTCATCACATCCTAAATCGTGAAGGAATTTAAAGCCCGACCGGACCTTTCCTTTTCCTTTATTTTTTGAGGAATTGATTACAGTTTTGGTTTAGAGTTGAATTTGCTTCAGTACCTCAAATCTGTGTATGTATAGGCAGCAGGAGTAGAACTGACTATTGTACTTGTGTAGAAACAGTCGCAAGCATTGCTGTCTATTGCAGCTTAGTTCTGCCCAAATGGATGAAAGGGTGAGTGCGCTTTCGTCTATACAAGTATCCAGTAGGTAGTCTCATATACGAGTATTGTTGACGCGCTACACTGCCTTATAACAATTTTTTAAATACTTTCTGAAGTAGAATTTTCTTTCCATTGTGCTCACTGGAACCGCAACAACCTCTGAGTGCATGTTCACTACGAAACGATCTGCGGTCGACTGAAACGCGAACCTACAAGCTACCACTCTGTGGAGGCAGGGAGTGCGCGGGGCTACCACCTACTGGTAACTAGACTTGTTCAGGAGGCGTGTGCGCTGCTACCTGCTAAGACGTGGCGGCGGGAGGCACGGATCCTGCGCCCACCCTCGTCTGGTAGGCAGTATCCTTCACGAAGCCCCTAAGGGAAAAAAATACTGGGGTTATGTCAGGATACCTTGGGAGCCAGGAAATAGGCTCCTCTGCCAATTCAGCAACACAGTTGTCGTCCAAAGCCCTCACAACGATAGAGGCCGAGTCCAGGGCACCAGCCTGCTGTAGCATAGTTCTTAGACCTGTGAAAACGCAAACAGTTCAGTGTATTCAAAAATGTGTGTGAAATCTTATGGGACTTAATTGCTAAGGTCATCAGTCCCTAAGCTTACACACTACTTAACCTAAATTATCCTAAGGACACACACACACACACACACACACACACACACACACACACACACACACACGAGGGAGGACTCGAACCTCCGCCGGGACCAGCCGCACAGTCCATGACTGCAGCGCCCAAGACCGCTCGGCTAATCCTGCGCGGCAGTTCAGTGTATTGACGCGTCTCCAAAGAAAAACTGTATCACGATGCGGACCACTTTTACCTTTGGACTGTCGCGCACAATTCTTATTTTAAAATGGGGGAAAGGGGGGGAAGGGCCTCTCATACCCCAGAGCCTCACATTGTCGGTTTACCTTACTGGATATATGAAAGCAAGCTGCAAACTGCACCTTGCTACCTATCCGTATTTCAGAAATATGCGCAATCAAAGTTGTAAAGATCATCTTGGAGGACCCTCTACTCGATTACGTGCGAGTCTCATTTCGGGAATAGAAATGTAAAATTATTGAAACTTTCTTCGTGTGATGAAAGTCACCCGCCACCTGTACAATCTTTGAGATAAACAAGCAAGCAAATGAGATAAATACAAAGCAGTCGTTTCACTCCGTCAACTAATCGCTGGACGTGCCGAGTGCCAGTTGGCATTGTCACGATTCGTCATCAGTTGTTCTCGGATCCACGAAAGCGGGGGGGGGGGGGGGGCGTGTTTCAAACTTTTCCTCTGACGTAGCACTTTGATCCTTGTAGTTTGATGGAATTAAAATATGTAAAACTTGTTATATTCGGCGATTACTTCGGCTTTAAATCATAACTAATAACACAGAAACCACAGCGAAATTAAAAAAATATATTAGTATGTAAAAAATGTCAAAAAAACTGCTTTGTTATTAATAGGTTTTCGAGGAGCCCATATTCTCTTCTCGCGGAACACAGTCTGGGAAAACTGCTCAAAAGAAATGGTTGCACCAATCTAGTGTAAAAAAAAAGCCATCATTTTGTTGGAAGTGCTTAACGAGTAAACTAGTTTTGTTGATTTTGTTCGACTTGGGACAGTCTCACAGTTAATTTCTGCTTAAGATCTAGATGTTACGATACAAGCGGAATCTCCATTTCCTCGGTGGAAATTTTTTTTAGAGTATTTCCGTACACCAAGTGACACAGTCAAACGAAATCCGTCGGGAAGTGATCTTATTCACAACAAAATAATGCCCGTGCAGTCTTTAGCACGACCGCGGAAAACTTCTGCCTTAAAAAAAAATGAGAAGGATATTTTGTGTGATTGATTACCGAACGTTATTTGAGGCATTGTTGAAATAGGATTTTATGAAAATAGTAAAAAATTAATGCAAAGAAAACGTTTGCCTGAAATTACCATTTATACACAGAACTGTCTCTTTAAACGCTCACAAGTCTAAACAAACTATTATACCAGTTTGTGAGCTGCTGTTTTTTAACATTAACAATCGACAAATTTTGAACAATATAATCTCATTAGGAGACGGTAGTGGTAATAAAAGGAGACCTTGGACTGTATCTGTGTACTCGGCTCTCCTCCCCCACCGCCTGCAATACATCGCACGGTCACAGTGAGGTATGGTGGTCCCGGCGTGCTCGTGGCCCGCTAACTGAAACGGCCCTGTGGTCTCCGTTAGCAGCCAGTGTGTTGGCACCCCGCCGCGTTACCTCCCGAGCGTGTTGACGGCTCTGGTTGCCACTTCGCTCTTAACACACATTTATTGCACAGTCGCTTCTGTGCTCAGTGAAGCACCCCACATGTAACACTCTAAAAATATGTTGCCCACGAAAAGACGAAGATAAACCTGTTCGATGTCCGTTAGAGTGTACGAAGATGACCGTCAACGTCCCGTCGAGGCGCTGTCATTAGAGGTGTAAAAGTTCAGACGAGGAAGGAGTGGGGGCGGGCAACTGCTCGTTTGCGACGCCCATTTCCCTAAAAACCAAATTTGCATACAACCCAAGTGTTTGGCAGCTAATAAAACACCGACATGTGTAGCAACACACACAAGTCCGGTACTATGGTTCTAACTCTCGTGTAACACCATTCTGCGTGGTACAAATTGATTGAAAATGAGTACGTGTTCTTGGTTACCTTCTTTGTGCTGGTTTCAACTGTTTCTTAGTTTTACTTTATAACGTACGAGCTGGGTACTCGAATATGCACTGGTTTTTATGAGACTGGGGTAGGTCAACAAAGCAGAAGTATTGGAGTGAAAATGGTTTGATCACATAGGAAGCATTTTTTGTATGGGACGGAAACATTGTGCATATATGGCTTGTAGACCACACACAAAATGTTTGCAGTACTCTATACATCAAATAGGGTTTAGTTACCAATTTAGTGAATTTCCCTTCATGGGTTAAGAAGAACTGAAAGCAAGAATTGTTGGAGAGAGCGTTGAGGAGATTGAGAACAGCTGCCAGGAATGATGGAATGAAAATATGATTGACTATTGCTCAGTGTTGAAGAGGGCAGTAAAGATGTACACGTAAATGCTGTGAGGAAACCAAAAATTAGAAATTTTGAAAATTAAGTGTAACAGATTATGTTGCAGATCCTATCGGGTCAAGTAGACAAAGCAGTATGTTTTTGACGAACAAAAAATAAGTGTGTCTAATTTGCAACAAAACTTGTTTAATTCACTAGTAAAGTATCAAGCGACGGTCAGTTCCTGGTTTGAACATTATCTTTGCGAAACTAACTACTTTTTAAGAACATTTCCTGACATTCCGACTCACTCGTCAAGCGATTTACGTCGTTGCGGAATTTATTGCAAAGAAATAAAGATCATTCTCAGATAGCAAGTTTGTCAAAGACTGCCTTGAAAGGGCTACTGATGCTTAATGCCCTGACGAGAAAGCGCAGTTTGCTAAATCAAGCGTATCGCGACAGGCTACTGTAGCTCGCCATATTTTCGATTTATGAACCAGTTTTGATGTTAGCAGGATTTGTGAGGAGAATCGATAAAGATTTCAATGTTACTGAAGATTTCGGTGCCATAGTTACTCGTAAAGGCAATACAGAAGCCAGCGATTCAAAGGAGGGTATTAATGGAACCTTAAGCAGATTCGATTTTTGAACGTACAAACATGCCAGGAGCAGCAACAACAAACGGAGCTTCTTCACTTGCGTTAAATCGTGAAGTATTAGTTAAATTTCTCCATACAGAGGCGACTGAGGCGGGAAATAGTTCTGTAATGCTTGTCATTGCTTTATTTACCAACATAACTTGCGGTGTTAAATGTTTAAACATAGTGTGTGTCTTTAAAGTCACGTGAGTTGTCAGTTACGGTAAGCCCAGAGATAATTTCTGAACTTTTACTGACTGTCGATTCAAAGGGGACTTAATTGGTTTGGAATCAACTGCCGCTTTGTGAAACACCCGTACGTCATAGTGAAACAAAGTTCTGTGCGTGAAGGTCTTAATCGTGATAATGATCATGTTGGAAAGTTTATACTAGTTAGTGACGTGATCTCCGTGGCACAGGGGAGGTTCGAGGTTAGATTCTCGCAGGACACCTCATAGAAATATATGATGAAAAAGTACGGAGTGTGGTCCACTGTGTCGTCACAGTAGTAGTTCCCAGTGCCTTGGCGAATAATGGCGATAGGTGTTACCACACCTTATGGAATAAGTAATGTGCTTATGAAAATTAATGCTTACCGTGATGCGGTAGACCTCTGGATGTTGCATTTATTTAGTAAGCCATGTCGTTAGTCGATGAAATACATTTACTTACAATTTTTCATTGACTCTGTCTGGCATTTACTTTTCCAACAAACTGTTTTCTGTGTTCGTTTCATTATACATGTAGAACTTCTAAGGTTGTTAGTGTTTAAAGTGATTTATTACTATTAGTGTAATGAAACACTAATGCGTATTACGTTACATTTATTTACCTCCGAGATATGTCACTCCCTGCACCGAGCGCCTATCCTCTGTACGTCTTATTTAGGTCTAAGGTCAGACCATAGAATCCAAAAAGCATCTCAGCTGTGCATGCTGAAGTGCGAAGCACAGATGTTTTTTGAATGAGATGGATTTTGGGCTCGATGATGGTTTTCTCCTAGACCGAAGTCGACCGTCTCTAATAAAATATGCCGTTATAGCTGTGTATTGCATAATGCAGTTGTTAACGTCCTCAAAAAATTGCCTAGTATGGATGTTTATTTCGTTCCTTTTTTTTCAGACCGTTAAAGGAAAGTGCAATAATGCAATTGGGGCACGATGCATTATAAATTCCTGCATTTGTCTTGTAAAATAGAGAGATTCGTGAGAATGTGAAAGCGGTGTTTGTGAATGAGATCTAAGTGCAAGGTACAGTTGCAAGCTGGACATGTGATCACGTAGACGATGTCTCCGTATTGGGTAGGGGATGTTTTCACACGTTATGTTATTGGTGGAGAAAGTGAAGTTTGCTCAATGAGGGAGGATAGCCGTTAGCGACGTGTATCTGGCATTAGCAGTCGATCACAACTTTCAGGAAATATTAGCGCAATGAATTCGTCTCAGAAGTTGATTAAGGAGGTAGGAACGACAGAGGTGTTGTTCACCCAACTATACAAACTCATTGTAAACGCTGATCCGGGAACAAACGTGAGAAACACAACACTCTATCGTCCCTCTGATTCTTCAACTCAACGTCTAAGGTGAACCCTCTCACGTGCGTACACGTGGATTGTTTTTATTCAGAGAGGTCACCTTTATTAGTACAGAGTGAGTAGCATAATTCTTGGGATTGCCCTCTTTCATTTTCGAATACAGTGGCGTACAAAAGTGGAGGTAACTAAAGTCAGATGAAAAGAGTTGTCAGAAATATGTGACTATATGATTACTAGGCCAGGTGACCGCATCCTTATTCCTTACGGTTTATACGTACAGAATATTGCTTGAAAAATACTTGTACCAACATTACGGGCAGATTTGATTCGTCGCTGTGTGAAAAGGAAGAACAGTCTATTTTAGCATCCATCCTTAAGTCCTTCGATTTTGAGTTATTTATGGAAGCACGTAGGCGGATGAAATTCCTCAGTCTATTTACGGGCATCTGCTGGTGGACTGAAATTGCAAGAGACTGGCCATATATTAGCTGTCTGCAGGGCTGTCCCCCCTGGTCAGTGTTGGACAGGCGCTGGGGCGGACCTGCCACTACCCCACCAACACTTTGTAAGCAAGTGGCTTACGCAGCAGATTTTCAGAAAGCATTAAAGTGTCACGGAAGCCTTTGCAACCACATCGTCTTGGGGCGATGCGGCAGTTCATGATCAAACAAGCAAGTAGGTGTGAACAATTTAAACACTTGCCGGTCTCTGACTTGATAATGGAGTAAAATATCGTGTCATTAATAATTTGAAGTCGAAGGATTTTCGTATATTAGTCATTAGTCTTGTTATGGTGCTTCCTCAAGAGTTTTTTTATAGTACTTATGATACACTGTGTATGTACCTACGTCACTATGCAATAACCTCTAGTTTGCCCACTAGCACCTGTCCCGACCAAACAACATCCACGTGCGTGGAAGACGGAACTTCCGTCTGCAACTTTCGTGATACGACCTCTGAAATTAATATGCGCTGTTCACTTACGGTGTTGGTTACAGGGCCAGAACTAAAACTGGAGTATGTTGCCGATTTTAAATCTTATTGGTTAGTCTATAAATGGCAGATGGTATCTGACATCTTGCGGTTAGCGCCGCGGTGAGTAGTGCTTTGCTGTTGAATTGCAGGAAATTCCAGAAATACATTCAGGTGCACTGGCCATGAAGTGGAAAAATACATTGCCAACAAAAATTTTAATCATTGCGTCAGCAATCTGCGACGAGTAGCGGACATGGTAAAACGTATTTATTAATTTTAACGCTCTTGGCTTTGCGAGTCATCCTTTCAATTTGCTGTTTCTTTTCTTATCGAAAACTACAGTTTCTTAGTAATCCATCGTATCTTTGTCAGTGCCAGTGCAGTCGTTACAGTAACATCTGCGGCCTTGATTAATGAATCTTCATCGCGGTACACTCACTAATACTAAACATTCTACATAGTTTCCTGCTAGTACAACTGTCACTTTCTTGAGAACTAGAAATTATTCCTTCTGTACAGGCATTGCCAATTTAAAGACCATTCCATTGAATGTACGTAAAGTATACATATATATGTTGGTCCTCTTTGTTTTGTGTTATGTACCCACGATGAATTAGGCCGTCTAGGTCATTTCTCGTTCTCCAACGTAGAACCCACCTTGCCCATGCACCAGCTAATCACCTGCCTCCACGCCTGCTCACCTCCGTTTAACTTCTGTTAGATTCATTATTGGGGATTCCTCTTCGGTTTATTCTCTGATCCGTTTTTTAGCTTCCGCTAATGATTCCCAAAGTGCGTCTCTCCCCTGCTCAATGAACACCCTCTGTCAGTTTTGAGTTGTTTTCGTGTATAGATCTCACGGTCATAAGTCATTAGAGGGGATGTACACAGATTCCTTTTCAAACTCACAGGAAACTTGATTTTGAAAAATTAAGCTTACGAAAAGCACTTAAGGCTTTTTTCAATCTCCAGCTTCTTTTAGAAGCCGTCCATCAGAACCTTCTACTACAGTAAATATGTAAAACTTGTCAAGTTGTTTTAGGACATCATTGTTAATGTTTACAGTTTATTTTTTCTGGGCATTGAATACGCATTATTGCGTCATTGTAACTGTTTTCCAGGCCATCCTTCATACTCACTTCGTTGTAATTTATCAGCACTATAGCCGAACAATACCGCAGACGGAGGTCGAAGGTCGTTCAGGTGTGATCTATTACCAGGTATTTATACATAGTTTTCTCAGTCGAGGGCTTTGAAAACTTGGTCTAGGGCTACTATGATGACGAAATCACCCTGCATAGAGCTCCTGCGTAACAGGCGGAATCGTCCGTCGTGTTTTCTCCAATTCTGAATATTTGGTAATGTTTACCTTGTTGGTGGTTAACATATTAACGCATTTTTTTTTACTGCGTTTCTTGCAAAATATTTGATGTTGCACCAAACAGTAATTCATACCTATAGAGATTCTTAGAGTGCCCATTTGATACAACAGAAAAATTGAAATGTAGAATTACAGGGCTATACAAATGTAGGAACTTTGGTGGTCGTCTGTAAATATTAAATGTAATGAGTTACGAACTCGGTACCAGTGTCTTCAAGTAAGCAACCTGTGTCTATTAGTTTGTGCTCGTATACAGGCACTTACAGAAGTGTTTATTTTTTAATTATAGGTAGATATTTTAAGAAATTCGGCACTATGAAGCCCCCCTTCAATTGTACCAAGCATGAACTCAACCCAGGAATTCAATCATATAGCCCCATTATGCTAAACTAAAGTTTTCCTTTTTGTTCCTTAGATTAAATTAGTTCTTTCCCATGAAGGTGGTATGAATAACCCCCCCCCCCCCCCAACCCCATTCCAAATATAAAATTTGTGTATGTGGAATTCAGGCTGTTATTGTCTTTTTCAGTAACACAAAAATAAGACAGTTGTGGTAGTAACTTTATTCTTTGAAGGTTGTTACTTGTTCAGTTTCCTTCGCTGTGACTAATCCGCCTTAAAACTATCATAACCACATGACCTACATACCTACCTACACTATGTGATCAAAAGTATCCGGACACCTGGCTGAAAATGACTCCATCGGTAACACTGTAATTCAGTATGGTGTTGGCCCACCGTTAGTCTTGACGACAGCTTCCACTCTCACAGACATACGTTCAGTCAGGTGCTGGAAGATTTCTTGGGGAATGGCTACCCATCCCTCACGGAATGCTGCACTGAGGAGAGGTATCGATGTCGGTCGGTGAGGCCTGGCACGAAGGATTCAGATGAGGACACTGTGCAGGCAAGTCCATTACACGGATGTTATTGTCCTGTAACCACTCCGCCACAGATCGTGCATTATGAGCAGCTGCACGATCGTGCTGAAAGATGCAATCGCCATCCCCGAATTGCTCTTAAACAGTGGGAAGCAAGAAGGTGCTTAAACATCTATGTAGACCTGTGCTAAGATAGTGCCACGCTAAACAACAAGGGGTGCGAGCCTCCTCCATGAAAAACGCGACCACACTATGGCAGCACCGCCTCCGAATTGTAATGTTGGCACTACGCAGACTGGCAGATTACGTTTACCGCATTCGCCGTACCCACACCCTGCCATCGGATCGCCACATCGTGTACCGTGATTCGTCACTCCACACAACGTTTTTCCACTGTTCAGTCGTCCAGTGTTTACGCTTCTTGTACCAAGCGAGGCGTCGTTTTGCACTACCGGTGTGATGTGTTGCTTATGAGCAGCTGCTCGACCATGAAATACAAGTTTTCTCACCCCCCCCCCCCCCCCAACCATCATAGTACTTGAAGTGGATCCTGATGCAGTTTGGAATTCCTGTGCGATGGTCTGGATAGATGTCTGCCTATTACACATTACGACCCTCTTCAACTGTCGACGGTCTCTGTCGATCGACAGACGAGGTCGACCTGTACACTTTCGTGCTGTACTTGTCCGTTCACGTTTCCACTTCTGTATCACATTGGAAACAGTGGACCTAGGGATGTTTTGAGTGTGGAAATCTCGCGTACAAACGGATGACACAAGTGATAACCGATCACCTGACCACTTCCGAAGTTCGTGAGTCCCGCGGAGCGCCCTATTCTGGTTTCTCACGATGTCTAATGACTACCGAGGTCGCTGATATGGAGTACCTGGCAGCACAATGCACCTAACATGAAAAACGTATGTTTGGGGGGTGTCCGAATACTTTTGATCACATAATCTATGTAAGATATGAGGTTAAGTATTATTCGGTTTGGCCGGCCGGAGTGGCCGAGCGGTTCTAGGCGCTTCTATCTGGAACCGCGCGACCGCTACGGTCGCAGGTTCGAATCCTCCCTAGGGCATGGATGTGATGTCCTTAGGTTAGTTAGGTTTAAGGAGTTCTAAGTTCTAGGGGACTGATGACCTCAGAAGTTTAAGTCCCATAGTGCTTAGAACCATTTGAACCATTATTGAGTTTGTGTAAGTATGGTCACGATAAAGACGTATAAATACATTACATTAAATATTGCTGTCCATTTTGCCAGTTGCGAAAATACGTCAGCAATCGAAAAATTATGAGATGAGCTGCTTCAGTATAGTTTTTGACTTGGGAAAGAATTGTATGTAGTTGGTGTGATGTTTGTAACTGCCTTTATTAACTCGTGCTTACAATATACAATTGAACGCCAGGTCCTGATCCTAGTTGTCTGCTTCTCTACGATCGGGATCACTTGGATATCCGAACATGTGGAAATCGTTTTTGCGATTGGTAATGGAGCTCACAGCTGAGCAACCACCCATATCTACGACGAAGTCTTCGATGTTTTAAATAGAAATCTCCACTCGTATGTTAACAAGTATACGCATCTTATACTTTGGGGAAAACGGGGCAGTTCAGCTCCAGTTACAGGAGTCTTAACCTGTGTATTCTGTGTATCCCATCGTGATGATGATGACTAATGAAAACTAGAGCACGGAATATTCTCGAAACTGTCCTCGGTTTTAATGGGATTTGAGCGATAGTTAAATACCGAAAGCGAATGGCAGCAGAGTGGACAGTGTTTAGGAAAATGAATAAGTGGCCGGTGGGGTCGCCCGTTGGCAACGTGCGGCACAATTTACGGCGCATGGCGGCCGGTGGCGCGAACGGAAACGCTGGCGAGCTGGGGGCTGGGCCGGAGCCTCGTGCCGGCTGGCGCGGCGCCGCGTTGCCACGTCGCCGTGGACATCGACCTTGCGCCGGCGCGGCAACGCCGCCCGAGCGCGCGGACGCCGAGCCTCTGCCGGCGGCGCGCCGAGCAGGGCGCAGCAGGTAGGAGGCGGCCGCGCCGCCGCACCGACTTCGTTATAACGGATCAGCTGACGCGGCGGCCGCGCGCCACACACCGGCCGCCCGCCCGCCCGCCAGAAAAAAAACCTAATGCGGCAACTGCAACCAGTCCCTACGCACAGATCGCATCCATTCATATCCTTTCGCCTCATCTGTGCCGAAGGAACGAAAAGTTTAGTGTGACCCCTCTTCCCTGCCCCTCCAACCAATTCAGTTCCGCATCGGACACTTGAATTCGCTACCTCCCCTCCCACCGCACACACACCGTTACGTTTAAATGGGACCCTAAAATGAAGTGTTCGTAACACTATCTCGCAGTAAACACTTATGGTTGCCCATATAAACATTCCAACATAGATCCTAAAAATTTGATTCTAGCTACCAAATTCACTCTTCTACAATCGGAACTTTTTAGAGGTAAAAGTAATTGCGGACGTATCCCAAGCGAGTGAGTCAGTCTTAGAGGACCATCACTGTTCATATAATATGTGAATTATCAAAGCGAAAAACGTCCGAAACGCCATTGTTTCTTATGGATGTGCTGACGTACCTGGGAGACGTCGCAAGGCCGGAAAATTGTAGCGGTAGACTAGACCTGCAGAAGATCAGAGCTTGGTGCAGAGGTTGACCTTCAACGTAAACAAACATAAACGTGACAGGGGTCAGGCTCGGCGCTCCGACCAGTCACTTCCGTTAAATATGTGGGAGTATGCGTGTCGAGCGATTTAAAGGCGACCTATCTCGTAAGCTAACAGTACAGAAAGGCAACGTGAGAATGAAGATAATTGGAAGGATTCATAAGAAAGTGTAGATGACCTACAGAGAAAGTAGCTTCGTGTAACAGTTGAATGTTGCTCGTCAATGTCTAATACCAGAAAGGAATTGATGCAGTAAATAGGGAAGACCCGAAGAAGTGATAGCGCGTTTCGTCATAGGTTCGTTTACTAAACGAGGGTTGTTAGTCGATGTACTCTAAATTAACTTTTCATAACTGGGATTCACAGTCATGTATTTTTTTTAAAAAAGGACTCCATGTGTACGCCACTATTGCAATTTCGGCCTTAGGCCATTATCGAGAGCAGATGTTTTGGCTTTAAGCCATGTCAACTTTATACACGCTGACACATTTATATGTCGTTGTCATTTGCTGTTATATACATTCTGATAAGTAGTGCGAGCACACATGTCCATATATTCTAAAACAGCATAGTCTGTACGTACACATGTTTGTTCCACCATCACTAGTAACTTTTACACTAAACCACAGCAGTGAACGACTGTTTACAGGCCGGCGACACTTGACAGAACATGGTGTTTCTAGTGCGAGCCACTTACAGTTCAGAAAAGGAAGGTCCAGAATCTCCGAGATCGGAAAAAAGAGCGCGTGCAGAAAAATCGTGTCAGGACACTGCTCACTATTTTAATTCTGAAGGAAGTGTCTTTTAATAATTCGCTCCAGAAGATCAAATGGCGTTTTTAATCATGTTGTACCGGCAACAAGGAACATGTCTATTGCATGACAATCCACTGACCCACAAAAGCAAGATCGTACTCGATTTTTGTGGCTCAAAAATGTGTCCTGGTGTTCAAACACCCTCCTTTTTCGTCTGATTTGCATCCGTGCAACTTCTTATTATTTCCAAAAATTGAAAATAGCAATGAAAGGAAAGCTTTTCGACAATATTTCAAACATCCAGAAGGCTAAGATTATGGAACTGCAGGAAGTTTCAAAGGATCAGTATTAAAATTGTTTCGATCAATTTTCCCGACGCATCCAATTGTATATCAACTCACAAGGAACCATATTCGTATTAACATTCGTGGAAAACTAAAATGAAAACGAGTTGTATTTTATTTCACGTCAGTTACCTTTCCTGTGGGGTGGACTGTGTATTTGTTCGTACACTGAAATTGTACTACTGCAGTTACGTAGCATTATACCCATAACAGATGTAAAGTCAGTGATTACTTATACGAGTGCGTGGTATCTGTTGTTTCGGACCACGCGGAATCCGCAGCTCTCATACATTATGTGTAAATTGAAGGTGGGGGTGGAGAGAGAGGAGGGAAGGGGTTACTGACGTCAGCTGCATCAGGACATGACGCAGACTCAGCGATGACGAGTGAATGTGTACCGGACCGGGATTCGAACCCGGGATCTTACTAGGCAGGTGTGTTAACCACCGCGCCACCCGGGACACTTAACCGTAACTGCGCGGACCGTACCGCCACACTCCCACCGAGCGCCACCTGTCCGCAGTCCCTGTCCATTTCCTTTTCCTCCATGCACGCTACTCCTAGATTCCCACAGGAGGTCGCACGTACTTGGGCTTCTGCACTGAAGAAAGTTGATCCACTAACCATCTAGGCGAATTAATTATATGAATGCGCCCTATCTGCTCTTTTGGACATGTCCAAAAGAACAGGCAACACATGCGTAAATTGAAGGTGAGGTGGAAGGAAAATTAAAGATGTTCCGTCTTAATAGGCTGTATTTCGCGATCGTATGGGAAAGCCAGGGGAAAGGAGAATGATTTTTGGAGGATATTTTTCAGCTGATAAAACTTACCCATATTTGTATTGCGTTCCGTAATATAAGTACTGAGTGGTAATTGTGGAAGTAGAATGGGTTGCCTTACGAGGTAGTGGATAGAATGATTCTCCATGTGCTTCTGGGCAGTTACTGGATCTTGTTTGTTTCTTGTATCTCCGCCGCTCACCACAAAAACATTTCATGTTTCCTAGCTGGTGATGATAGCGATGTCTCTATTGTTTTATTAGAATGCATAAAATGAGGCGAGACCACTTTTCATTATTCTGGAATCCTTGACACACGGTTTCCTGTAAGTGCTTGCGAAAAGCAGTTGTGTTCTCGTAGTGTTATCAGGACCTCAGATATTATTCATATAGTCCATCTGGACTCCAGTTGCTTTGCGCGCGTGTCCAAATTCCTGTATGATGTTTTTGTTTCAAAATTAACTACACATATTCATACTTACAGCATTAATTACCAATAAAAATGCATTTAAGCAATGATCGCATAACTTTACGAAACACAGGATTAGCATTCTGTGGTTTGTTCGTCGTTGTTGAAATAGCTGCT